>NC_136497.1:112237657-112407657 GCF_053919585.1 Euprymna scolopes
GTTTTTAATAAAGATCTGCTATCAATTGAGTCGTCTACAGTCATAAAAAAAAAAAAAACTACAATGCAAATCTCTATCGTTATCAATCCCACTTGACCTACAAATGATAAAAAAAAAGTTAATCTCTAGAACGCAAACGACGAGGGCTAACAATTTCTTTCAATTAATTATCTCCTTATGCTTATGAGAAAAGATTAAACTTAAGAATTTTTTTATTTAATGTTGGAAACTGGGTTTGTATTACTGTACACATAGATTCGGAAAAGTTGTCAAAAAACTAATATATAACAAATAAATGTTATCAAAGGCAAGATAAGTTACTTTTCTACCTAACTGGATATATTTTTTGTGTTTTTATTCAATGTAACATGTCTATTCAGCTCGAAAAACATACAGTGTTTACCGATGTATTGGAAAATTCAAGATGGCGCCTGACTCTCTTTAACAGGGTAAGTTTGGGAAACGGTGTTATAAATAAAAAAAACTAGACAAAATACTATTAAAAACCCGCCGAATATATGTCAACCTATGTCACGGTAACATATATTGAGCGAGTTTTTAACAGTATTTTGTCTAGTTTTTTTTATTTATAACACTTTTTCCAAACTTACCGTGTTAAAGAGAGAGTCAGGCGCCATCTTGAATTTTCCAATACATCGGTAAACACTGTATGCTTTTCGAGCTGAATAAACATGTTATATTGAATAAAAACACGAAAAATATATCCAGTTTGGTAGAAAAGTAACTTATCTTGCCTTTGATAACATTTATTTGTTATATATTTGCTTTTTGACAACTTTTTCGAATCTATGTGTACAGTAATACAAACCCTGGAAACTTTCAAAATGTAAAGCTCGTTGATATTTTTATTAATGTAAAATTAAAGTTGATATGTTTCACATCAAACAAGCGAAATATACATGGATTTAACCTGTAAACCTAAATCTTTGCATTTCAGTTTGGTTTGCGAAAAGATGAATAACAATATGTCTGTGTGTGAAATTTTCCCCTACTTGATTTACCGGTATACCTTCGTGAACAAACGCTACAAAAAGAATTATATTTCGTTATTCATTCACAAATAAATTGATATGTGTCATTAAAAAAAAAAATTATATTTCGTTATTCATTCACAAATAAATTGATATGCGTCATTAAAAAAAAGAATGATATTCCGTTATTCATTCACCAATAAATTGATATGTGTCATTAAAAAAAAAGAATTATATTTCGTTATTCATTCACCAATAAATTGATATGTGTCATTAAAAAAAACGAATTATATTTTGTTATTCATTCACAAATAAATTGATATGTGTCATTAAAAAAAAAGAATTATATTTCGTTATTCATTCACCAATAAATTGATATGTGTCATTAAAAAAAAAGAATTATATTTCGTTATTCATTCACCAATAAATTGATATGTGTCATTAAAAAAAACGAATTATATTTTGTTATTCATTCACAAATAAATTGATATGCGTCATTAAAAAAAAGAATGATATTCCGTTATTCATTCACCAATAAATTGATATGTGTCATTAAAAAAAAAAAGAATTATATTTCGTTATTCATTCACCAATAAATTGATATGTGTCATTAAAAAAAACGAATTATATTTTGTTATTCATTCACAAATAAATTGATATGTGTCATTAAAAAAAACGAATTATATTTCGTTATTCATTCACAAATAAATTGATATGTGTCATTAAAAAAAAAAGAATTATATTTCGTTATTCATTCACCAATAAATTGATATGTGTCATTAAAAAAAAAGAATTATATTTCGTTATTCATTCACCAATAAATTGATATGTGTCATTAAAAAAAAAGAATTATATTTCGTTATTCATTCACAAATAAATTGATATGTGTCATTAAAAAAAAGAATGATATTCCGTTATTCATTTACCAATAAATTGATATGTGTCATTAAAAAAAAAAGAATTATATTTCGTTATTCATTCACCAATAAATTGATATGTGTCATTAAAAAAAAAGAATTATATTTCGTTATTCATTCACCAATAAATTGATATGTGTCATTAAAAAAAAAGAATTATATTTCGTTATTCATTCACAAATAAATTGATATGTGTCATTAAAAAAAAGAATGATATTCCGTTATTCATTCACAAATAAATTGATATGTGTCATTAAAAAAAAAAATTATATTTCGTTATTCATTCACAAATAAATTGATATGCGTCATTAAAAAAAAGAATGATATTCCGTTATTCATTCACCAATAAATTGATATGTGTCATTAAAAAAAAAGAATTATATTTCGTTATTCATTCACCAATAAATTGATATGTGTCATTAAAAAAAACGAATTATATTTTGTTATTCATTCACAAATAAATTGATATGTTTCATTAAAAAAAAAGAATTATATTTCGTTATTCATTCACCAATAAATTGATATGTGTCATTAAAAAAAAGAATTATATTTCGTTATTCATTCACCAATAAATTGATATGTGTCATTAAAAAAAACGAATTATATTTTGTTATTCATTCACAAATAAATTGATATGCGTCATTAAAAAAAAGAATGATATTCCGTTATTCATTCACCAATAAATTGATATGTGTCATTAAAAAAAAAGAATTATATTTCGTTATTCATTCACCAATAAATTGATATGTGTCATTAAAAAAAACGAATTATATTTTGTTATTCATTCACAAATAAATTGATATGTGTCATTAAAAAAAACGAATTATATTTCGTTATTCATTCACAAATAAATTGATATGTGTCATTAAAAAAAAAAGAATTATATTTCGTTATTCATTCACCAATAAATTGATATGTGTCATTAAAAAAAAAGAATTATATTTCGTTATTCATTCACCAATAAATTGATATGTGTCATTAAAAAAAAAGAATTATATTTCGTTATTCATTCACAAATAAATTGATATGTGTCATTAAAAAAAAGAATGATATTCCGTTATTCATTTACCAATAAATTGATATGTGTCATTAAAAAAAAAAGAATTATATTTCGTTATTCATTCACCAATAAATTGATATGTGTCATTAAAAAAAAAGAATTATATTGCGTTATTCATTCACCAATAAATTGATATGTGTCATTAAAAAAAAGAATTATATTTCGTTATTCATTCACAAATAAATTGATATGTCTCATTAAAAAAAAGAATGATATTCCGTTATTCATTTACCAATAAATTGATATGTGTCATTAAAAAAAAAGAATTATATTTCGTTATTCATTCACCAATAAATTGATATGCGTCATTAAAAAAAAGAATGATATTCCGTTATTCATTTACCAATAAATTGATATGTGTCATTAAAAAAAAAGAATTATATTTCGTTATTCAGTCACCAATAAATTGATATGTGTCATTAAAAAAACGAATTATATTTTGTTATTCATTCACAAATAAATTGATATGTGTCATTAAAAAAAAAGAATTATATTTTGTGATTCATTTACAAATAAATTGATATGTGTCATTAATAAAAAAGAATTATATTTTGTTATTCATTCACCAATAAATTGATATGTGTCATTAAAAAATATATTTCGTTATTCATTCACAAATAAATTGATATGTGTCATTAAAAAAAAGAATTATATTTCGTTATTCATTCACAAATAAATTGATATGTGTCATTAAAAAAAAAGAATTATATTTCGTTATTCATTCACCAATAAATTGATATGTGTCATTAAAAAAAAAGAATTATATTTCGTTATTCATTCACACATAAATTGATATGTTTCATTAAAAAAAAAAAGAATTATATTTCGTTATTCAGTCACCAATAAATTGATATGTGTCATTAAAAAAAACGAATTATATTTTGTTATTCATTCACAAATAAATTGATATGTGTCATTAAAAAAAACGAATTATATTTCGTTATTCATTCACAAATAAATTGATATGTGTCATTAAAAAAAAAAGAATTATATTTCGTTATTCATTCACCAATAAATTGATATGTGTCATTAAAAAAAAAGAATTATATTTCGTTATTCATTCACCAATAAATTGATATGTGTCATTAAAAAAAAAGAATTATATTTCGTTATTCATTCACAAATAAATTGATATGTGTCATTAAAAAAAAGAATGATATTCCGTTATTCATTTACCAATAAATTGATATGTGTCATTAAAAAAAAAAGAATTATATTTCGTTATTCATTCACCAATAAATTGATATGTGTCATTAAAAAAAAAGAATTATATTTCGTTATTCATTCACCAATAAATTGATATGTGTCATTAAAAAAAAAGAATTATATTTCGTTATTCATTCACAAATAAATTGATATGTGTCATTAAAAAAAAGAATGATATTCCGTTATTCATTTACCAATAAATTGATATGTGTCATTAAAAAAAAAGAATTATATTTCGTTATTCATTCACCAATAAATTGATATGCGTCATTAAAAAAAAGAATGATATTCCGTTATTCATTTACCAATAAATTGATATGTGTCATTAAAAAAAAAAGAATTATATTTCGTTATTCAGTCACCAATAAATTGATATGTGTCATTAAAAAAACGAATTATATTTTGTTATTCATTCACAAATAAATTGATATGTGTCATTAAAAAAAAAGAATTATATTTTGTTATTCATTTACAAATAAATTGATATGTGTCATTAATAAAAAAGAATTATATTTTGTTATTCATTCACCAATAAATTGATATGTGTCATTAAAAAATATATTTCGTTATTCATTCACAAATAAATTGATATGTGTCATTAAAAAAAAGAATTATATTTCGTTATTCATTCACAAATAAATTGATATGTGTCATTAAAAAAAAAGAATTATATTTCGTTATTCATTCACCAATAAATTGATATGTGTCATTAAAAAAAAAGAATTATATTTCGTTATTCATTCACACATAAATTGATATGTTTCATTAAAAAAAAAAGAATTATATTTCGTTATTCAGTCACCAATAAATTGATATGTGTCATTAAAAAAAAAGAATTATATTTCGTTATTCATTCAAATAAATTGATATGCGTCATTAAAAAAAAGAATGATATTCCGTTATTCATTCACCAATAAATTGATATGTGTCATTAAAAAAAAAGAATTATATTTCGTTATTCATTCACAAATAAATTGATATGTGTCATTAAAAAAAAGAATTATATTTTGTTATTCATTCACAAATAAATTGATATGTGTCATTAAAAAATATATTTTGTTATTCATTCACAAATAAATTGATATGTGTCATTAAAAAAAAAATTATATTTCGTTATTCATTCACAAATAAATTGATATGTGTCATTAAAAAAAAGAATTATATTTCGTTATTCATTCACCAATAAATTGATATGTGTCATTAAAAAAAAAGAATTATATTTCGTTATTCATTCACACATAAATTGATATGTGTCATTAAAAAAAAAAGAATTATATTTCGTTATTCATTCACAAATAAATTGATATGCGTCATTAAACAAAAGAATGATATTCCGTTATTCATTCACCAATAAATTGATATGTGTCATTAAAAAAAAAAGAATTATATTTCGTTATTCATTCACAAATAAATTGATATGTGTCATTAAAAAAAAGAATTATATTTTGTTATTCATTCACCAATAAATTTATATGTGTCATTAAAAAATATATTTTGTTATTCATTCACAAATAAATTGATATGTGTCATTAAAAAAAAAATTATATTTCGTTATTCATTCACAAATAAATTGATATGTGTCATTAAAAAAAAGAATTATATTTCGTTATTCATTCACCAATAAATTGATATGTGTCATTAAAAAAATAGAATTATATTTCGTTATTCATTCACAAATAAATTGATATGTGTCATTAAAAAAAACGAATTATATTTTGTTATTCATTCACAAATAAATTGATATGTGTCATTAAAAAAAAAGAATTATATTTCGTTATTCATTCACCAATAAATTGATATGTGTCATTAAAAAAAAAGAATTATATTTCGTTATTCATTCACCAATAAATTGATATGTGTCATTAAAAAAAAGAATTATATTTCGTTATTCATTCACCAATAAATTGATATGTGTCATTAAAAAAAAAGAATTATATTTCGTTATTCATTCACAAATAAATTGATATGTGTCATTAAAAAAAACGAATTATATTTTGTTATTCATTCACAAATAAATTGATATGTGTCATTAAAAAAAAAGAATTATATTTCGTTATTCATTCACCAATAAATTGATATGTGTCATTAAAAAAAACGAATTATATTTCGTTATTCATTCACAAATAAATTGATATGTGTCATTAAAAAAAAAGAATTATATTTCGTTATTCATTCACAAATAAATTGATATGTGTCATTAAAAAAAAAAGAATTATTTTCGATACCATTAATTTTATTATTTGTTCCAGATGAATACATTTTTTTGTCTTATTAAGAGAAAAGTGACAGAGTTTTTAAAATCTTATTAACATTCCACAGTTTGCCCCTTATAGTAATGATTTTACTCATTTTTAAAAATTAACATTAAGAACGTTATGCTTTTTTTTATATAAAAAAAAAGGTTCTCAGAAATTTAATATAACTTTATTATTTATCTTAAGGAAAACAGTATTTAAAATATTAAGTAGTAATACTTTTCATATCATTTAACTCAATTATTTTATAAATGATTAACATATAAAAATTACAGTTAATTTTTCTGCATAAGTACTGGCAGCGTCCTTTCATTTTTCCCATTAAATGAACAATGATTGAACTCAAGTTTAAAACCGTTTTTTAATTCTAAATTACTTAAATTTTTCTTTGCCTCTCGGTTTATTCTCACGTGCTATATGATAAACATGACTTTGTCCTTTTTTCCATCCTTATATATTTAAGTGGCAGACGTCATATAGTAAAGATGTTCCAAAAATCACACTTAGCAAATAAACTTTACTTTAATTCATAAGTAACTTAGGTCTTTTATTAGTTTTCTATAAATAACTTATGAACATGTAGTATAACATTTTTTTTTAATAATTTATGAATAAATTCATTTAGTATCTTGACGATTTTCATAAAACTTATATATGTCATTAAAACATGTTAGAGTGTATTCAAAATTAAAATTAAATTTCTTAACTGAAAAGCAGCTGTGGTGTGCATGTATGACAAATTATTTGTTTCAAACCATGAATGACAGTTGGTGGAAATTTGATCATTTTATTGATTGATCCATGTGAAAAATGCTACCAACTTGCATTTTTTTGTCATAAAATCAAATGAAATTAGCATTTTCTTTTCTTGGCGGTGAGGGGGCATTTTTCTTTCATGTTGAGCGATGATAACACATTAATTGGAGGTGAATATATTTTATATCGATCTGTAATTTATTGAAAATTCAGTTGTTTACTGATATTTTATTATGTTTATTTATTGGCTCTCATTTCATATCCTAAGCAGTATGTCTGCCTTAAATAGTCTCCATTTCCTGTAAATCATCCAAGGGAAGTAACTCATCTCTTATCGATTACGCAGCACATTCTTCAGAGGTATCTTCTGGGAAAAGCTGGATTCCTACACAAGAGTACACACACGCATACATGCATAAGAAAAACTACCTACTATACCACATTTAAAACATCTGATTTGATAGTAAAAAAGCACTACACACTCACCATTAATCAAAGGGAGTAGAAACCAAACTAATATACTGTACAAGTTCACTTGTCAATTTAAAGAGTGCATCATTAATAACAAATCTGAAATCTCACAGATCACCTATTCAGGACTAGCACAATTGCACAACATATAACCACTTCTGACATTGAACATCAAAATAATTAAGTTTGTCTCATTAATCTTTCCTTAAACAGCTATTCCAGTTAGTTTTGATATGAGACAGAATTGCTTGTTAGAGAAAAATCTTTAGCTAAGATACATTTCACAGATAAGAATTATAACCCTACCGTTAAAAATTAAACTTACTGAAAACTAAAAAAGCCATAACCTCTGAGATTAGAGATACAATAGAAATTTGCTTAACATAAAATTCAAATGGTGATAATTTTTTCTTTTTTTTAATTTATATTTTTTATTCTGGTTTTGGCTATGTAATATAGTAAAAAACAAAAACAAAAGGAGATATCTTTGTCATAAGTTAGACTAACCTCTACCTTTTTTTTTTATAAACATTGCCTTATTTTTATCCAACCACAAAAACAAAAACTGAAAAACAACCAATTAATTTATATTTATGTAAATTAACTATCTATATATATAAAAGCGAAAATGTGTGTATGTATGTATGTGTGTTTGTATGTCTCGCAAAAACTTTCGACACAGGTCACAGATTTTCGCCAGATAGGTATCATTTTAAAGTTCCAACCATCGCCCGATAAATATCGAAAAATTGGCCCAAAACATTAATTCCTTCACCCTATAATCATCAGTTTTGTACATGGTGGGTGTAGCAAAAACTGTTCTCTCATTACAAGTTCGCTTCTACGCATGCACAAATGACGTCGGAACATGATTTAGTTTAAATATTAAAAAAACCGATCCAATTTCGGCTCAGTTGCTTAGAGGGTGGCGTCATTATTGTAAGTTCGAATCGTGGTGTGAAATGTCTTTTTTCTTTTTTTTTGTCGATTTTTTAAATTTTAATATTGAAACAGGGTTATTTAAGCCATTTTTCACGTTTTTTTTTGTTTTTATTTTTCAGATTTTTTAAAGAAGTTTTAACGTTCGTTTTTCTGTTTTCTTTTTCCATCACATTTGCGTTTTCTTTTTTGTTTTTGTTTTTCCGATTTTTACAATTAACATCGTTTGTTTGCCTTACGTTAGATTTTTTGGTGTTTTTTTTCGAAGTTTTAAGTTTTAACATTCTTTTTATATAAAATATTTAGTAATTTAATATTTAATATTTAAAAATATTTACTTCGCTTATTCTTGTTTTGATTAAGCCCCCCCCCCCCGCCCGAGCACACACACCTCTAAACACCTGGGCAACGCCGGGTAACCCCCCCCCGCTAGTTACAATGATAAAGTAGAAATTTTTCATCATCTCACATAAAAAAAAATGAAATTTTTTACCAGAAGAAAAATGTTTCTGCAATTTGGGGAGAGTTATATCAACTGAGTTAATTTCTTCAATAATTGATACAATTCGAGAGTAACGTTTGCGCATGTGCAAATGCGACGTCATCGAAACAGATGTGTGATGAACACTGACATTAAAAACTGTTAACCATATTGTTTATACTTTTCTCTTATGAGCGAAAACATTTTCCTTTGCTTTTAGGGTCATAAAAAATGAACTTAGAAGGAAATTTTGAGGTCTACCATGAAATATTCAAGAGAATTTTATCCATATATTTGTATTATACTCGCCAACCCATGATCCATTGAGTCACAACTATTATTAATTGTTCTAATCTGTTTTCATTCTGCAATTCATAAAGTGACATATATATTAGTGTTGGGACGATTAATCGAAATTGGGAATCAGGAAAATCGGGATTTGCAGGTATCTGAATCAGAAGAATTTGGACCTATTTTCCGACGCCAAAAAACGATTCTTTTAATTATCTTTTTATTTTATTTTGTTTAAAGCAAAATCTTCCACTGCTGGTAATAATAACGAAATATATGTATTTTTTTTATTTTGAACTAAAATCCATAGATCATCCCTCCCCAGTGTATTTTTACATTTGAAAAAGTATCTGCATATTTAACATTTGATTTTACGGTAATAGGGAAAAATGAACAATTTTATAGTTAAAAGTTAGTGAAAAGAGATATTTAAAGAATCGGAATCAGAATCAGTAATTGTATTGGAATTGGAAAAAATAATGGAATCATCTCATCATATATTTTAAGAAATTTTTCTTACACAGCTAAAAATATTAATAGTGCTGTTTACTTCCTCACTATCTGTATGGATAATATAGAAATAAATAATCCTATTATCTTACATACATGTGTGTGATGTGTCGAGACATGATGTACATTAGCTGAAAAGGGGTAGTTACTCTTTCTAGAATGCATGCAGAAACACTAAAAAATTATAAAAGGAAGAGTTAATGTCTGAGAGGACACAAATTAGATACAGCTCCCTTCCACAAAAAGGAGAAGGTAATCCCAGGTCAAAATGTAGTATCTCTTATCAAACGTTTTACTATTGATGCAACTATTGCATATACATACGAAAATATAAATGTATGATACAAAATATTAATTTATTAGAAACTGTTGAAAAAAAATAAAACTAGTATTCCGAAGAAAAAGTATAACTTTTATTCCTCATCTTTTATTTAATATATTTAATTACTCCTCTTAACCGTATAGAGCTTTTTCCATCTTGATAGGTTTGCTTTTCATATATATAATTAAATACCTACAGACACTAGTGTTTCATCCTTTCGGGAATCATTAGTGTAGGGTGTCATGATTACCGCCGATCAGGAGATTTGAACCCAGCAATGAAGTCATCTCTGACTCCATTAGCAAGGAACAAATCCACACAGCCATCGTCAATCGCGAGAAATATCGTTGAAATTTAAACATTTATTTTTAAATGTATTAACGTCTGCTAGAGTGATCTAATGATTATAATATCATGATCTGTGCATGCGAGCTAAAGTGACCAACTTTATTTCAACTGTAAAGTGCTCAACGATAAGAAACGAGTTTCTTAAAGGGGCTGACATATTCAATTATATCTTTAAGTCAGTGATTGCATACATGCAGAATTCAACTGAAGTTTAAATTTCAGCTCAAAAATGATTTCTGGCTCTAATTAAAGTTTATATAACAAAGTTGAGGATTAAACGAAAGATAATTGGATGTGATTTTAAAACTTTTAAAACAAAAACAAAAAAGCGTCATCTTATTTATAACTTGAAAATTGATAATTAGAGAAATTTTTAAAAAAGTAATATTGGGTTCAGGGTTAGGAGCACAAAATAACTCAGATTTTAATGATTTTTAATATATCCCCCCATCCCTGTATTCCAAGATGTATTCTTCATTAAAGAATTAAGAATTGTTATTGTAACCTTTTTCTGCTTGTTTTTCGTTTTTTTTTTCTGCTTTTTTTTTTCTTTCCGAATCTGACAAAAAGATGCCAATTTCACCTTTAAGAAAAATGTATTTTTACACCAGTTTTATTTCTTTGATCGTTGTAATAATTCTTTAGAGTTTAAACATGGCTTGGCTTTCTTACGTGTTCAGTGGAAGACTTATATATTACAAAAAGTCTTTACAATGAAAATTTAAAATATAATGGTTATTACCATATATATTTTTCCCACTGTTTCGAGAAAAAGAAAAAACCCTAAAACCAAAGAAACACACACACACACACAAACACACACACACACACACACACACACACACACACACACACACACACACACACACACACACGAGTTTAGTAAAAAAACGAAAACATATTCTAAAACAGATGGTCCGCTATTAAACAATAGATTAGGTGAAGAGAAAGAAAAGTTTAATGGCGGATAAGGGGAAAATTGTCACCAACGACAGCGCGATGGAGAAGTGAAGTGTCCTTGTAGCAGGAGAGAAGTAGATATTAAGAGAAAGATCTTTGATCAATGTTGACCACAGACAATTTGATCCTCCTACTGACAGGAAGGAGGGGAGGAGAGAATATGAGTAAGCCGGTTGTTTTTATCAATGAAGAAAGAAATAAAACGGCAGAAGAAAGATGATGAGGAGACAAAGAATGAGTTGAGAGATGATTAAGAGAGCAGTTAGGCAAGCAGTAAATAAAAGACATTGGCACTAAAAGAATGGCAAGACAGATAAGGCACATTTGATTATGCCTGGGGTTAGGGTAAGAAGAATGGGTGTTAGTGGACTTAATGGTAGCTCCCCCTTCTCTCGCACCCCTCCTCTCCCTCCTTTCCCTCTCAGATTCATAAAGGAGAAAATAGATTAACACACTTCATCATCTAAATAAGCTGAATCCCATCTCTACAATTCTAAAAACTTTAGTCATGTCCTTTCATCATATTTCTTGTGAGTATGATGATATAAATATTCTGTAAAACTTTGCATATCCGGACTCTTAACACAAATTATGATGTAAACAATTTCCTCTTTGTTTATTTAAAATTCAGTGACATTGAAGAAATTGAAGGTAGCAAGAAAATCTGGATTGACATATGAGAAGCTATTTTTAAAAAAAGTCGTCAGTTTTATATATGTTTTAAAAAAAAAAGGAGCAATATTTCACTTTGACGATTGCAATAGTGCATACAGGGTAAAAATTTTTTTCTCAATAAATAAAATCATTTTTAAAATTGCAAAATTAATGAAGAAATTGGGAATGCCACTAGAAAACAGTAAAAACATTTATTTGAATTTCATTCACCGTTAAACTGAAATATTTCTACAAATATTTCAATCACAACAAATTAAATACATCAAATATTTAATTGCAAATAAATTCATCTTCTTTTGTAACATTCTGTGTTCAAAATTGAGAGTTTTTTTGTTGTTGTTGTTCACTGAAAAAAAAAATTAATATTAAATTTCATTTTATGTTATTCAAATTATTTTGAATTCATAAAAAAGAAAAATAGAGGAACACACCTCATCCAATCAAGACAAATGTCATCTGAAAAGTTTAAAAAAAAAAATATTTTTTCTGGAGACACATATACAACAAAACTCCTCATATTCAGACTGCAGCATATCCGGACTCTTAATGTGATATCAAGAATGTCAGCATTGTTTATTTAAAAATGAAGAGATGAGAGGTAGCAAAAGATCTGACATAAAAAAAAACTGTCAGAAAACTAATCAATTTTATGGGAAAATAAAAGAACATTTCGCTATAATGATTGATGCACACATCATACAAAATAGTTTCCAACGGAAATACATTCGAGAACTGTAAATTGAAATGATGAAAAAATTGAGAAAGACACTAACATATAACAAATGTTATATAACATATAATAAAAAAAAGTGAGAAAGACACTAACAGAGGAGAAAAACTTATTTTACAATGATGATTAAAACAATGCAATTTCTTTGAATTACATATTCGAATTTATTGAAACATCAAAAATATCATAACATCAAAAGTATCATAAAATACTAATTGCAATAAAATTATGTCCTTTTGTGATGTGTTGTGTTTTACATTACAGGTTGTTTATATTCATTGTCAAAAGCATTAAGAAATGTATGTTAAATTTAATTTTGGTGTTATGTATTCTAAGTTTTAATATAATTCCTCATACACAGACTTTTTGAGCAACTCCTCATATACACTCTTGACCAAGTTCGGATATAAGGAATTCTATTGTAGATAAAATATTATGTATTTTTTTTTACAAGATTAATTTATATGAAATCACTTGGAACATTCTGATCTTGATTTTGATATTAGTTCAGTTTTTCAAACAACATTGGAAATTAATTGAAACGTTAAGTACAATTATTTGTCTTTAATTCTATACATAGATAAAAGAAAACGTGATTAATATTTTTGATCTGATAAATTGTTCACTACTTAATGTTTAATAAGGATGACAACATATACAGTTAAGAAATTCAACTGGCTGACACAGGTTAATAAAAAAAATACAATTAATATTCTGACATTTTCTTTTGAGAAATGATTAGGTTGCCGATTGAGCAGGTGTAAAACTTGAAACGTGCATTAAAATTAACTAATCACTAATGATCTTTGAGCATCTACAATATATATTTCACCAATGATAATATAGATAATCTCTTAAAAAAAAATCAAGACTAAGAATAAAATCACTTCCATGTTTCCAAGTTAATTTTAAATTCTATAAAAAATAAACATTCAAATTCTATAAAAAATAAACATTTATTTAAAAAAAAAAGTCCAATAAAAGCGAAAAAATTTTTTAATATATTTATTTTCTCATTTCTGTTTTCTTTCTCTACTCCAATACAAATGGCAAGGGTTATATTTAACTTTCTGACATTGCAGAAGTCAGGCTCATCTATGCATTCAAGTTGGATGAAATTTAATTGATTATTTCTTTTATTGATAAAAAAAAATTATATGTTGTGATAAAAATATGTCCTTTGAAAAACAGGACATATACGTTAGTGTCCATTTTAAAATGATTATTCATGAATTAAATACAAAAAATGCATTGTATATTTAGTGTGCATCTACTTTGATGAGGGTTTAGATTTAATTTTATTTAATTTTACTTTTCTGTTGACTTTTTATTTTTTTACTTCATTAAGAGTAAAAATTTACATCAGTCTGGCTACAAACTTCTTTCCTTTATCATTATATTCTTGTTTTTTTTTTTTTTTGCTGTTTTTTTCTTCTTTACTATGAACAATATAAACTAAATGTGTTTCTGTGAATATTTTTAAGCAGAAAGTTGAAACAATTTTACTGAAGTCGTGAATGAAACATATATTACAACTATTTTGTTACTTAAAATTGATATACTTGAATGTTAAAATACTCAGGTTGAACTCAACAAACAATCCCCTCACCCTTTTAGTTGCCAACATGTACACACAAATCGTTACAAACTCAAAATATAATACACAAATCAAATTCTCCTAAGTATTTCATCAGATAGATTCAAAAATGTCCTTTCAAATTGATTATATTACCATTATTTTTAAGCAGATGTTGGGGTAAGTCTTCCTAATGTGGAGATTTCGTGTTATCATCTCATGCTCTTTTATCCAAATAAAGACATTTTTTTTTTCAAAATATTTATTTATTATGTCTCGTTGGTCATCTTCGATCAATTACTCCATTTCAATTTTTACAGAAAACAATATCAAAATATAAACAGAACAGAATGTACAGATCAAATTCAAGTGTTATTTATTTAATTAGGTGTATACGATACACACACACACACACACACACACACACACACACACACACACACACACACACACACACACATATAATAAACATAAGCCTTGGTCTTTTGGTAAGGAGCAAAAAAAAATCTGTTCTGATACCGCCGACAAAAATATAGTGAAGTTAGTGAAGAAATCCTTCTAGACCAAGGCAATTTAAATTTTTATCCCAATTCAGAGTGGTCTTTGATTTATTTGATAAATACTGCAATTTTCATTAAAATTGGTTAATTTCCTGATTTTTGGTGAATTTTTAAGTAAAGGGAGGGGTCAAAATGTGGGTTTGTATTACTGTACACATAGATTCGAAAAAGTTGTCAAAAAACAAATATATAACAAATAAATGTTATCAAAGACAAGATAAGTTACTTTTCTGCCAAACTGGATATATTTTTTGTGTTTTTATTCAATGTAACATGTTTATTCGGCCCGAAAAACATACAGTGTTTACCGATGTATTGGAAAATTCAAGATGGCGCCTCACTCCCTCTTTAACTCCGTAAGTTTGGGAAAAAGTGTTATAAATGAAAAACTAGACAAAATACTATTAAAAACCCGCCGAATATATGTCAACCTATGTCACGGTAACATATATTAACCCATTCAAAATTTACCGATATTGTAAACACATTCTGTTTACATTAAGCCTGTAATGTTTTTTTAGTGATGCAATATTGGCAACTGAGATTTAAAAAAACCCGCGAGATCAGGAGAAAGAAATGTCCAGAAAATCGCTAGATGTTTAACTTTTATCATCTGAAATTTTCAAAAATCACTAATTCCCCCCCCCCCCAAAAAAACTCCATATTTTAACTTCCTACCATAAAAAAATTATAAATATAGTATATTCAATATATAAAATGTTCCGTGCTTTCTCACTATATGTTTCTGGAATTATATTGAAGCGGTTAGCTCCCCAGAAGGCTTACATATTTTATCAGAGGGTATTTTTTTTTTTTTTTTGCAGGAAACAAATCATAAACTCAAACTTTTTATAATAAAAGTTAAATTGAAATATACTGCAAATTAAACATCACAATAATGGTGCAACATATTTTGAAATTAGAAAAATAAAAAAACAAAAAAACTTTGTTTTAGCATGTTAAAAGTATTTAGGTTGGTAGATAATTGAATTCTATTGTATTGGTATAAGTTTTTTTTTTTTTTTTTTGCTGTTGTATCTTGCTTTTTACAATTTTCGACTAAATACTTCTAAATTAAGCAGGGTTGCTTAGCTCGTATTTTAAACTAAACTTCGGAGGTTGGAATGCCCCCCCCCCCACCTAAAATGTACTTGGAAAAATCGATTTTATAGCGAGATTTAAGAATGGTTAGCCGAAAAAAAGGTGAAAAACAAAACAAATAATCAATAAATAATTCATACCAAAGGCAATAAATGCTACTTTTTTTTTACTTACACGAATGAGTTTATTTTATGTTTTAAAGTATTTTCAAGCGCTTTTCTTTATTTTTTAATCTAAAATTGCAGGTGTGTGGGTGCCAAATATCTCCAGATTTTCTAGAATTCCCCACTAGATAGCAAACGAAATTTCCAGATCTAGCAGGAAAACCGCTAAATTGGAAACACTGGCCACGTGACAGGAAGCGGTAATAAATAATTGTCCGTAAATAAAAAAAATGGCCTATTGGTAAAAAGAAAACCACCTATTTATCATAGAAAAATTAAGTATAATGTTATAATTAAAAAGAAATATATAAAAACACACATGGATATAGTAAACATATTATACCAAAACATGGAAGCCATCCGTCCAGTGGTTTTTTAGACTATTAATTGCGAACGAACCAAGAGTTACATTATATATATATATATATATATATATATATATATATATATATATATATATATATATAGATATATAGATAGATACTCGGGTTTTTTATTCAAAAGTAATGGACTAATGAATTCAACGAGGTTGTTAGATAGTGCTCAATAAAAAGAGCTGATGATACTTGTTTATTGTTATATAAACATGCTCACATCTCGCTGCTACAAACAGCCACTTGTTTCAATCAAACAACAGATATCATCAGGCAGCGACTTGACTATTCAAATGTTCAATGAATAATCAATTTATTCATTGAACATTTGAATAGTCAAGTCGCTGCCTGATGATATCTGTTGTTTGATTGAAACAAGTGGCTGTTTGTAGCAGCGGGATGTGAGCATGTTTATATAACAATAAACAAGTATATATATATATATATAAATTATTTGAATTGATCTCAAACAATGCATTTAACCATTGAGATCAATTATTTTGAAAGTTTCCATGAAATCACCTCTTAGAAATTGACCAACCAAGAAAGGAAACTAAAACATTACAACTGAAGAATTTGATAATCTCCTTAAATATGCTGAGTCATGATAATAAACAGAGTTCAAAGGTCTAAGACTACTTTATGCTTCACTCAGTCCAAAAGAATTTATCAAGTTCTTCAGTAAATAAGCAGAACCTGGTTTAAGTTGGAATTGAAATATAATACTGAAAAGTGATAAAGTCAGTCCTGCTTGCAGGTGGCCAATAGAGAATCAAGTGATCACCATGTGTTAAAGCTTAGAGTTAAGGGTCACCTGGCAGAATTCAAAAAGGGAGGGGGTGGAGTCACTTGACAAATTTTTCTCCTCTCTTTGCCATTTTTTGGTGATTTTTATATAGAATATCAAGTACTAACAAGGCTATCTAGCATTACCCGGGATCATGAATAACAAAATGGAAAAGTTACAATAAAGCACATTTCACATATTTATCCTCCCTCCGACTGCTTATTCTCTCTCTCTCTCCCCTCTAGCAACTGTTTGATCGTTTCAGTGTTGTTTATGAAACAACTACCACCAGTAAGAATGAACAAAAGTAATAATTGTTATTCCTCCATGCAGTAATTTGGTCCTTTGTCATCCTGAATCCAATGATTAAGGTTAGTAAGTGTATCTTGTGTAGTTCCTGACTTTTAACCAGATGCATACAGAATTATGACTTTTCATTAGATACAAGATCACTTGTTTTACAAGAATACAAAAATACATGCATTTTATTAAAATGAATATTTAATTTACTGGGATTTCTAAATATAAAACATTTTTTTAAATATTTCTTTTCAACTAAACATGTACTGGAAATAAAGATTTCAAAAAGTAAATCGACCATAGAATTATATTGCTTTTAAATAGAATAAAATAGTTTGGAACGAATTAAGAAATGTTAAAAAAATTAATTTATAGGGACATTTTGGTGATCTATTGGATGAAATATTTCAGAATTTGATCTGCATATTCCTGTCAAATAGATAATTATGTATATATAAAACTTTCCTATTTCATTCAACATTGAAATGAGAGATTATTTGTTTCCGGTGTTGAGTGCAAATATGAATGTAAAATTTTAAAATTGAAAGAATGAATTATTATATAATTTTTGGAAATTTGAAAGGATTTTTAAACAGACTGACATTAAAACTTTTAGCAAATTCTTACATATTAAATTATTGAAATTTTTGGAAGCTATTTATTTACATTCAATAATTTTTTTAATTTAGTTATAGTTTCTTAACAATTTGGTTCAATTAATATAATTTAATGACAAGAATAAAACTTAATTTTCCAAATTCTATTAAAAAAGAAAAAAAAGAAAAAGAAAAATGTAATGCCAAGTAGGTACAACTAGTTCATTGTAAAATCACCAGTAAAAAAATGTTGAAATACTTTAAATTTATGCAGTAGATGTGAATGAGGACCATGTCTAATTACTTATTTGTCGGATATTTTACAGGTAACTAACCAACAATCTATGGGTGAATTTACATAGTCAACTAAACAGCGCCATCATCTTAAAGTTTATACAAATTGAAACATTTTATTTTTTGGATAATTTCGTTTTTGAGTACTTGATTTGGAATAAAAAAAATTTTTAAATCATGAACAAAAATGTGTTTTTTTCACAGAAGCATGTTCAGAAATTGATGTTTTTGGTCGGTTTAGGAACTGGAGCACACATGAACCATAATACTTGACTTATGCTCTTTAAACTTTAATTCAAACCAGAAATTCCTTTTTAAATGGGTCATGGGTATGACCTTAAGGTAGTAAAGCTTTGGGGAGTCATCCTTTAGTTACCATCACTTATTTCCATCTCCATTCTGGTATTACTTGCCAGAGTTCAATCTATAGATTAAATAGAATTTGTTTTGAGTAAGGCACAAAAAATACCTTGGACACCCTTGGGCATGCATTTCAACTCCTGTCGCCCTACCATCCCCAAAATACATGGTTAGCTGTCCTTTTGACCTTTTTCCTACCTACTTTAATTCCCAATCTTATCAACTAATTCTTGGCCTTCGAGACAAGATCAAAGTGTAGTATCTGTTCCGGCAGATACTGCAAGCTATGACTAGCTATGACTAGCAAAGACCAGATGTGGGGGCAACCCCACATGCCTGACCATTAACCAGCTCCCATTTCCCACCTCTCGGGAGCTGGTACCCTTTTTCCCTTCCCCCTCCCTTCACTCCTCACATTAAAAATCGGCCTTGTGCCTAATTTGCTCGGTGGGGGAGCAAATAAATACCATCTGTCCCTGCAGATACTGCAAGCAAAGACCATATGAAACACTTCTTAATAGACATTTTAAAGTATGGACTAAAAAGTTTCGTTGTTTGTTTTACAACATATTAAACTAGTAGTCCATGTTAGTCTATTACTAATAAATTGTTGCTTTGCGACTCTTTGAAAATAAAAAATTTTGAAGCTTTTAAATCAGAGATTAACATTAAGGGTTCATAGAAGTTTTAAAGGGTCCCATGAAAAGAAATTTTCTATTTATTTTGGTTTGATTTACAAGAGATGTATACGTGTTTATTGAAATTTTGCAAGATTTATATTTGAATTTTAGGTTATTAATATAACGAAATTCATCCATTGTTAGTTTTTACTAACCTAGAAACAAATAACAAATATTTAATTATATATATATATATATATATATATATATATATATATATATATAACTACTTAATTTACTCACATAAAATTAATATACAAAAGTATAAATTTATGCGTAAACTTTAAGTATTTACTTCAAAAGTGCTCAATACGTAGGTAGAGCTAGTTAGTAAGTTATAAAATATATATGACGATTAAGCTACACTGAATATTCCGCGTTTCATCCACTCTAGGACTCTTCAGGCTTATGTGTGAAGAGTCATAGAGTGGATGAAACGTGGAATATTCAGTGTAGCTTAATCGCCATATATATTTTATAACTTACTATGTATATATATATATATATATATATATATATATGGGGTCTACAAACAAAAAAAGTTTGGGAACTTCTACTTTAAACTGTTTATTAGAAAGTAATTGCATTCTCGAGTTAAAGTTTAAGAGGCAAGTTTATTAATATGGTTCATTTGTAACAAAGAAGTAAAAAATGCTACTTGCAAAGGGGGGTGGGTCCATCTTCAATTAATTTTAAGTAATCCAAAAGCTGAAAGGTGTTTTAAGTCAAAGTTCCTTAATCAAAAAAAAAATTGCTACTACCTCACAACTTACCAAACAAATGTTTTCCATGCCACAATATGTTTTTTTTTTTACTGTATTTTCTACATTAGAGTAAGTTGAGACTTGAATTTTCGTCAGATAATCTCTGGTGGAAAAGGGAAGGGGCAAGGCCAGTCATGGGAAATACACGATGCCTTCTCTTAAGAAAAGGGGGCAGAGAAAACTATCCAGATAAAAACACCTGCTTTATAAATTACATTCTTCTAGAATATGTTATTCAGATTAGAGTGATATCTAGCTTGCCAGCTATGAAATGTCAACTAATGGTGGTGGCAGCCATGTTAGGATCATGTACATTACAACTAAATAATCTTTATTGAGATTGTCGGACTGACTTCTTCTTGAAAATACAGATAAATAATCTTTAATAAGAATATTTTTAGCAAGTCTCATTAATATTATCAAACAATTTGTTAGTTAATTACTTGGTATTTATAGAGCACCTCACAGCAATAACAATTACTCTATTAATGCAACTTTGCAAGGAAAGAACAACATTAAAGTCCTCTACATAAAATAATTAAATACCCAAAAATCATTTTATTCAGGAGAAATTAGGGAGATTTTTTAAAACTTGCTATTGTAAAACTGATGATTTTCTTTATACTAATTAAATAGTTAAAATAAGAAAATATAATTATATTTGACAAAATATAACCTATTGGGTCACCCATTGAGTTTGTGTTAGAATGCTCGAATCAGGAAGAAATTAGTTTACAAAGTTTACAGTTAAATTTAAAAAAATAAAAATGACAAAATCCAAAATTAGTTTTCTACTCGCTATATTTCCCCCTCTACCTTTTCTCTCAATTATGGTATTATTACTACTAGCAATACTATTCCCTTTTGCTTATAATAGACTATTCCAATTTTATTATGTTTGACAGTTAATAAATGGAGAGAAAGAGAGATGAATACGAGAATGGTAGAGACTATAAAATAAACGCTGGGAGTTCAACAGCATACAGTTAGAGATGATGAGAGTAACAGACAGAAACTTAATAGATGAGTAACTGTGAGTAAATTGCAACAGCATAATCACGTTGACACACTGCTTCTCGCTGGATCACCGAAATTAAGCAACGTTGAACCTGGTCAATACTAAAATGGGTGACCATTTGGGACATGCAGGTGCTGTATGTACTCTCCACTTCTCGACATTGTTTCCAAGTCGTCCACTCACAGTGCCGATTCAGGGGAGGTGTGGCTGATGATTGCGCAATCCTTGCCTCACAATTACACATGCAGCTGTCCCTACAGGAGCTATCCTTTGTCTTTTGAGATTGAACGGATGCATCGATTAAATTGCAAATTATGGCTAATTAAAGAGCAATTCAAACAGTAAAAGAAAAAATATAACTCAATCCCCAAACCAAAAATGTAGTTTATGTAATTAAAATATATATGAAAAATGTTTTTGGAAACCAACGTCAACCCAGCTTTAGTATAATAGCAGCGAATATTACAATCATAATGCAAGTTAAACGTTTTACATTGGTGCCTGGATTATGAAAGAAGAATAAATTAGTTTGGATTATTTCAACTTGGGTTCGCATCTTAATTGTTTTATTCACAACGTTTCAACCGATTTAACTTCCATCCATTTTCAGGTATAACTTTGCTAACTTGAGAACCGATGAACTCAAGAATCTACACAAGGTTTCGAACTAAACCTTTTATCATGTAATAAGTAAAAATAACAAAAAGTAGCATTCATACCCAGTCACGACAATCTAATCTCATAGATTAAATAAACACTTAAGTTTGAATTCTGTACAGGTTCTTGAGTTTGATAAAGATTCCCAAGCTTGAATAATATGTTCAAAAATTTGAAAAAACGCACTTAATAAAAGTCTGAAAAACAATAAATTACTGTTATTAAATTCGTAAAAAATTAGAATGAAAGATAATTTTAGTATTTACTAAATTTATTCGTTGAGATTTTTCTGAAACTGATATTATATTGATATAAAAAAATCGAGCAAATAAAAGATCAAGTAAAACACTAAAATTAACAGATTTGAGTAAATAAAAAAGGATTTATCTCATCATTTAGATGTTCTGAAGAAAAGCTTTAAACAATGTTCATACCAAATAGTTACATTAAATTAATCAGAAAATATAACCTTTGTCGGTTCTAATTGTTTTTAGTTCAACACACCAAAAATGTTGACTGCAATCTTTCACTCAAATGGGATTTATACCTCAAATAGGAAAAAAAATGGTCAAAATTTAATCAAAATAATAAGCTTAATGTTTCTTTTTAATATATTCGATTTAGTATGCAGTATCAACTCACGTTTGTAAGTTGACATTTTCTTTTTGTGGTTTTATCTATTGTTGAAATAACGGCTCAAAGAAAACAAAACATGTTTGGCTCAGCATAGAAATAATAAAATGTTATCGTTTGTTAGAAAAATCGAATCTAGGTAAGTTCAGTGTTTTGAAAACCTTATCAATATACATTTTAAAATAAAATAAAATAACCCAGTTTCTAATAATAATAATGATAATAATAATAATAATGATAATAATAATAATGATAATAATAATCCAATTTAAAATACAAACTGATATTGTATGCTAAACTGGATATACAATTACAACAAATACAGAGAAAAAAGACAAAAAAAATGTCCGCAATTGTAGTTGATATAATAATGTTATCTTGAAAAATCATTGTAGTTGATATAATAATTATTATTAACATCTGTTTTGTTTCATGTGTTTTGTTTTATAAATGTGCATTGATAAGGCTTTCAAAATATTATCTGTTGACTCAATGCTTCTAACAAAATACAAAATGTGGTCTAAATGTTAGTAAAAATGTGATGGAAGTCCATGAAAATTTGATGAAAGCCTATCAGAAAATATATTCAATTTTTTTTATGTTTATAAGTATTAGACATTAATTGATAAACATTTTAATTTCTTTGGGGTATTTTAAATAGTTAAATAAGTGATAAGTCATAATATCAAAACAATATTATTTTATTTTATTTTTTTGGAAAATCACTCAAGACAAGACTTGATGTAAGAAGCTAACAAGAATAAAAACTGATTATTGCAAAGACAGAAGATGCCTGCTGATCTTAGTCTTCAAAAGACAAAGGAAAACAGGAAGAGATTCCACAACCTTGTAGTCCTTGGAAAGAAGCTACTGGAATAGAAAGCTGTTTTACAATGAAGTATTAAAATAGTGAATTGATGGAGACCTCGAGACCAATGAATCAAATGAGCTGGAATAAAATTTTATGAGCAGAGTTTTTTTCCTAGAACTGCCCATCAGTGGAACACAATACTGTGGAGCTGCTTCCCAACGGCTATACGATGGTTGTTTCAAGTCTAATGTAATTGTTGAGCCGTACTTTTATATAATTAAACGCTACTCAAGTTCTACCATTACTGATCACCATGGTGTTGTCTCACTGTCTACGTAACACTCATTCACCCTCATCCTAGCATGGCCTCTGGACCTTGATAAGTGGTGACCCCCAAGTAAAAAAAAATTATCATCATCAGACCTGCTTTACCAGCAATCCAAGCATTTCTCAAATGAAACATGCTTTTCCTTCAAATGCAATGTCGTGCTAAGCACATAAGCATTGCAAATCAAGAAAACAAACTATATGTGATATGGACAAGCGTTTAGAAATAGTTCAAATAAGATCAGAAAAGAAAAGCAATGCATTGAATTAAAAAAAAACGTTTTGTACAGGTTGCAGTTGTTTTCTGTGTTTTTTTGTTTTTTTTTTAAATAAAGAGAAAATAAAGCAAAAAATCCTCACTAACTAATCCTCAAACTTGAATAAATGCTAACACCACTAAACAAGTGTCATCTAAAAATGGCCAGAGGCAAAGGTTTGCAGCAGATAAATGGAATTATTACGTTTCTTTGAAATGCAGCCAGATTTATTAAATGCCAAACAAAGCAATTTTGAGTTAACAAACAATAAAACATTTTTGTTCACATGAGAAAAGAATGGTGGGATACCATCGACATGTGAATCAAGTTTAGAAACTTAAGTAAAAGAAAAAATCTTTGAAGACCAAAACTTTACCTACTGCTTTGTTCACAATCTATATTTCATTGTTTATTAGTAATAAATGTAAGTCTATATTAATGATCAAGAAATGTATTGTTATGGCAGATTTAAAAATTAAATTTATTTTATGATTTATATTTTTTTTTATTGCTAATGACATATTTTTGGAAGACGTTACTAGATTAAAAAGAGTATTTGAATAAGAGTTTAAGATGAAATTTGATGAATTCACAAATGATAAGAAAAGAAAAAGTCAAATTATGAGAACTATTGGATGAGTTATTTAATAGAATATGAGATAAATATTAATATTCTACTAAGCGGATACGTGACCCATTGGGTCACTATCACCATTTATTCTACTTTGATTTAACTTGAAAATTCTATAACTGTGATGTATCTTGCATAACTAAAATATAAATCTTATTATTATTCATTATTTATACATACTACTAGAATGTTTTACTCCTTTAAAAATTATAACCCATTGAGTTAACCAAACTTTTAGAGTAAATGTGGTATTGTGGTGACTAATCCCTATTAATCACCAACTATGCCTGGAAAAGATTCTATAATACTTAGTTTGTTGCATTTTATTATAACAA
Source organism: Euprymna scolopes (assembly GCF_053919585.1). Lineage (NCBI taxonomy): Eukaryota > Metazoa > Mollusca > Cephalopoda > Sepiida > Sepiolidae > Euprymna > Euprymna scolopes. Next base: position 112,262,796 of record NC_136497.1, read on the forward strand.
AAGATCATACAAAATTTCAGCCAGATCGACCCAGTAGTTACTGAGAAAAAGTGGAATACACAGACAGACTAAGTGAAATACTATATAGAATTTTTATTATAGAAAATTATTATTATCATTATTATAGAAAATTATTATTATCATTATTATAGAAAATTATTATTATTATAGAAAATTGCTATTATTATTATTATAGAAGTAAAGAAACATTATTTTACTACCTAATATGTTTGTAGTGTATATATAAATTAGATAGCAATGCTGAGAAAAGAGTCACTCTTTCTTTAAATGCTCACGGAGACAAAGAAATATTAGAGAGTGATTGAATCAACATAGTGTGAGAGCAAGCAAGAGAAACACAGCTAAAGGAAAGTTGAGTGACTTGTTTGATTAATTATAGAGTATGATTAATTAAAAGAATTAAAACATAATTCTTTTTCAAACATAACTTAATCCCAGAACTAAGGTACATATTTTAGAATGTATTTGCGTTATTAACGTATATAGGAATAAAGCTTAAAAAACATTGATGAATTCACATTGATTATACCAGTAGATTGATCAGGTAAATGTTTTATGGGTTGAGTTGAGAACATAGTTAAAAAGAGCAAAGCAAACTAATAATAATAAAAAATCGTATATTATTGCATACAATTTTGTCCGTGAATGTAAATGTGAATGTAAATGTGAATGTAAATGAATAAAAATTTCAAAAGTACATCGAGAGAGTTAGAGAATAAAGTTGTCTGCTTTCAATTTAAGGGAAATTACTATTCCATAAGTTTTGGAGATTTAAAGTGAATACCCTTGTTCCTAGTTTTAAATGTAAATTTTTTATATTTTCTGCAAATAAATGATGCAAAGTGTAGTATCTGTTCAGATACTATGCTTCATCGGCTCTGTCCTCGGTCACATTCTTCTAAACATAGGCAATCTTTACTTTTGTTTGTTTCAATTTAGAGTGCCCCCTTTTTAGGGAGATGAATGTTTCACACATTAAAAACAAACCTTGTATCTAACTCTATCCGCAAGGGGAGGCAAGTCAATAAAGCTGTAGAGGGACCTCCATAACTGTATGGATATTCATGATATAAACTTTGTAAATGTGTCTTATGTAGTTTATGAATTTTAGTAGGACACACAAAGAATAAGTCTTTCTTTAACACAGGGTTACCCCTTCTCCAAACATGCTGCCTATAGAATCATTAACCAAATTCGTAGTATTTTCTGCAATCCAACCACACTTGGTAAAAATAAACCTCAGATTATGTCTGAATTGTTCAGTCATGAATTCTACAATATTTAAGTGGCTAAAATTAGAATTTTTAACACCAAATGAAAACATTGATCATCATCACAATCAAATTGTTTTTTTCTGCTTATTTGAAAAAGAGGATCAAAAGAGAAAACAGAATTAACACACACATTAATACATATCTGTTGTGTCTTTACAAATAATTAACAAGAACACGAAAAGTAAAGTTATAACATTAATATATTAGGAAGAAAAGTTATATACATATTTACATGTCTTCAGATATACTTCAGTTGGAGATATTCTGGCAGGTGGCGTGTTGCATGTCTTACTGGAGGCAGCATAGACGTCTTGCCTATTTGGCGGTCATTGCAGAACTCCCCCGGTATTGGTGATTGATACCTTTATATATCTCACTCACCCATCTATGTTAATTAGTGGGCGTCTCCACAACACCCCCCCCCCCTCTCCCAAGATTTGAAGTCGTGTAGATTTCAATATCTTTTTCTCTTGGAGTTCATTATAATTGGTTCTGTAAACTTTCTTTTCCTTCCCGATCTTCTCGGTTCGGGCATGGTTTGTGGTGGTTCGATATCAAACGCTTCGTATAGTATATCAATTGGATCTTCCTTTTCATCAGGTTTGTCATGTTCGTTGTCTTTTATATGACGTTTTCTCAATTGATTTTGATGTCTTTTGTGTATCCCTTTTGGACCTTTTATCATGTAGACCAATGTCGCCGATACGTTTATCTACCGTACCAAACTCCCAATATGAAATATTATTTTTCATACATTTAAAATATACACGATCACCAGGTTTAAACCTTTTATGTGATGTGTGCCTAGTTTAATGGACAATTGCTTGCTTTGGTATTAATTTATCAAATAGTGATTTTATTTTTCTGGCAAACATTAATTCTGCTCACGATAATTTCGACAGTGTATTTGGGTTCTTAGTTATCCTGTATATTTGCAGGAATTGTTGTAATACTTTATCCGTCGGGGTCCCTATTGATTTTCTAAGTGCATGCTTTATCATGTCTACGAATCTTTCTGCTAATCCATTTGATCCAGGGTGGAACAGTGGTGTAGTTATATGTTTTACCTGAAAAGTGTCACAAAAGTTCTTGAAATCATTTGATGTAAATTGTGTTCTGTTATCTGTGACTATAATGTCTGGTACACCAAAACGTGCAAATATTTCATGCAGAAAACTTATTGTGTTATTTGCCATCGGGTTCTTGAAACGCTTTACTTCAGGCCATCTGGAAAAACTATCTACTACGATTAGGTAGTATTGTCTTTCGGTCGGTTCAGCAAAGTCTATATGAATGCGTGACCATGGATGGTCAGTTTTTTTCCAAGGTTTATGGACTATCAGTGGTGCCTTTGCGGCTAACGCACAACCTTTATGCTTGTTTACTGTTAGGGCAATATTCACATCCATGTTACGCCAGTAAACGTAACTCCGCATAAGTGTCTTCATCCTATTTATACCCGGGTGTCCTGTATGAAAATCACGTAAAATCTTCTTCTGCAAGGTTTTCGGGATAACAACTCTTTCACTATATAATAGAACATCATTGCATACGGAAAATATGCTTTGCATTTTTTCATCATTTTCCTTTATTTTTTTCTTTATGTCTGTGATGACATCGTCATTTTCAGCCTCCCTTTTTATATCGGTTAACGTGACTGGTAATTCTTTTATTATATTCGCCACCATGTTTTTTTTCCTCATAATTGGAATGTATAGCTGCAATTACTGACTCTTCAAGGGGTTCCTCAATTTTCTGTATAAGCCTTGACAGGCCCGTAGAAAAGTCTGCACAGACTCGAATTTGTTCCGACTTTTTTTTTATGTACACCGTAGGGGCTGCCCAGACGCTAGTTTCGATTTTCGATAAGATGCCTGTTTTTTTTTTAGTCTATCTAGCTCACTATTTATTTTGTCTAAACCGGCGAACGGTACCTTCCGTTTTTTCTTAAACACTGGTGTTGCATCCTTTTTTAGCTCGAACGAAGCCTTAAATTTACTGCATCTTCCCAGTCCAGTAGTAAATATTTCTGGGAATTTCTTTTTTAGATCGTTTTTAATATTTTCTGATGTTGTGGTGCAACTGGTTATTTTTCTACAAAAAGCGTTTATTGGTTTATCCCAAAGATTGAATTTTTCAATCCAGTCAATTCCCAATAAGTTCTCGCTTTCTTTAATTACGAAGATTTTCAATTTCTTCGTCGTGCCATTTAAATTAATAGGCAGGATGACCTCTCCTTCGAATGTTATTTCGTCTCCTGTCACTGTTCGTGCACCTTTACTTGACTTTTGAAGAGTCGGTTTACCCAGCTTTTTCCAACTGTTGATGTTTATTAACGACAAATCCGATCCAGAGTCAAGCTGAAATTTCACTTGTTTGTCGAAAATATTTACTGATACATATTTTCGTAAATTATTTTTCCCTTTGTCGTTTGTTCTCATTTGGTGTACTCTATTTTTTGTTCTGCAGCAAACACTCTTATGTCCAACTTTATCGCTATTGTAGCACCTGATATTTTTGTAAGGACAATCCTTTTCCAAATGTTTTTCATCATATCTTCTGCAACTATTTCCTGATACTGTCTTTTTATAATTCCTTTGATTATTATCGTGATTTCGTTTTCTGTAGTTATTATAATTTGAGTATTATCTAATTTCGTTTTCTGTAGTTATTATAATTTGAGTATTATCTAATTTCGTTTTCTGTAGTTATTATAATTTGAGTATTTTTTGGAATTTTGACTAGTCTCAAAATTTCTTTGTCTTGAGCTTCTGAAAGGTTTTTTTAATCTTCCTAATGTACACTACTCCTGCTTCTTCTATATCCCTGGAATCTTTTTTTAGTGATACTGCCCTTTGGCAATCTTCTGCTAATTTCTGCAATGTCAGGCCTTGTTCTGTTTCTAATTTTGAGAGAACGCGTCTTCGGATCTCTGAATTTTTTGTGGATACTAGACCCTGTGTAAAGATTAAGCATTTGAAATCGTCCACTGTGAGTTCTGATAATTTGAAGTTGTCACAGTTTTTGTTTACTACTGACGCGTATGTCAGGTAGTCCTGCTCATCATTTTTCTTAAGATTCATACATGACCATTTCTTGTGGAAAAGAGACATGTTCGGTCCGAATAACTCCTTAAGAAGCTTTATGTTCTCAGCGAAGTCTAACTGATTCATTCTCCTTGGCAAAATGAAATCAACAAATTTGCAATGTTCACTGGTACGAAGCTTTCGAAGTAATAAACTTACTTTCTTTCCATTTGGCCAGTTTTCGCAGTCTGTTTCGACAATATCTTCATACCTCTTGAAGTATGCCTCAAAAGTTTTATCCTCTTCCAGTAGGTATGTGAACACATCTATGCTGTTAACAATTGTTGTGTTGGAGAAGGTTGTATTACTTTCTTGTATGGAATTAGCTGTTAATCTTTCTAACAGTTCTTTCTGTTCAAGTTGAATCTGCACGAACCTTTCTTCCTGCCTTTTCTAGGCATTTTATGAGTCGTTCATTTTGTCTTTCATCTCTTTTTGCGTATAGCGCTTGCTGTTCTTTTTGTAGGATCTGCTGATTCTGCATGAACTGTGTCATTATTTTAGCAAATTCCTCCATCTTGTTTTTTTTTTTTTTTCCAAAGATTAGAAAAATCAGTCTATTTCACTTTTTACAATAACTACAAACAACCGTTTTTTGGTTCGCTTTTTTTTCTTTTTTTTTTTTTTGTCAACCGAATTCTATCGATATATTATTTTTTGCGTTGAACCTTTCTTTTTCCCTTTTTCTATTGAGGGAGAAAAAAAAATGCATTTATTTTTTCTCTTAATCCGTTAAGTTTTGATTACGTACAAGAATTCGTTTAAAAAAAAAAAATCCTTTCTTCATACAGCTGAAAAAAAATATCGCTTTTCTCCTTCAAGACAATTTACATAAATTAGTTCATGGTGTACTAGCGAAAACACCTTTTTTTCTTTAACTTTTGTAGTCACTTTGAAATGGTCATTGGTATTTTGCTTTCAAGTATCCAGTGTTCGAATATCTCGTTCAATAATTTTGTAGTTACTTTCGTTTGTTTTTTTTTTTGTTTTTTAGGCAGTGATAACTTTCCACGTAAATTATTTTTCGAATACTGTTGCTGTGTCTAGCAGTGAATTCCCGAGTAAATCTTTTTCAAAGTCCTCGATGTTACTGTTGTCATCAACAGTAGATTTTTTTTTCTTCAAGTAAGTTTTTTTTTTTTCAATCTTTCTCGAGTAAGTATTTTTCGTACACCACTGTTGAGTTTAGTAGTGGATTTTCCAGCGTAAGTCTTTTTCGAATTCTTGAGGCCACTGTTGTGTTTAATAGTGAATTTTATCCCGCGTAAGTTTTTTTTTGAATTCCCGTCGCCACTGTTGTGTCTGCACAAATAATTAACAAGAACACGGAAAGTAAAGGTATAACAATAATATATTAGGAAGAAAAGTTATTTACATATTTACATGTCTTCAGATATACTTCAGTTGGAGATATTCCGGCAGGTGGCGTGTTGCATGTCTTACTGGAGGCAGCACAAGCGTCTTGCCTATTTGGCGGTTGTTGCAGAACTCCACCGGTATTGGTGATTGATACCTTTATATATCTCACTCACCCACCTATGTTAATTAGTGGGCGTCTCCACAACAATATCTTAATTTGTTTAACTTTCAGAAAAAAGAAAAAAGTATTTATCTTAAACATTGCTAGTCTTTATCTGTACCAGATTGTCTGGTCACTTCTTGTGTGTCTGTTTGTGTTTATAACACCTGTATGAACCACAGTACAGACTCCACTGGGTTTGTGGTGGCCAAGCAGTAAATACTGAGATTAAGTTTAAATGTTAGAAAAAACTGCTGAAAATATGATTTACTACAAGTGAATATTAAAAAAGAAAAATGTCTGTTACCAAATTAATATCTGGTGATTTGGTTGGACTTGCGATTCTTAGAGGGTTAGCTGTCTTGAGTTCATCTATTATATTAGTAATCAAAACAAAAATTATTAATTGGATTAAATATACAAAGCAATGAAATGGATTAAAATGATTATAATATGATAATACCTTGCTATGTCACAGAATTACTTTATGCATAAAATATAAGAAAGTGTTTACTACCACGTGATGTAATTTCTGTTATCATCTTTGTGATTTGATTGGTTGGCAAGAATTATTGCAGGTATTTGTTCTTAATAATAGATTCAATAAATTTAAATTTAACAGAAAATTTAAAAAACAAATTGATGGCGTTCATTGACACAAGTATTTATGGAATCAATTTTTAGGTACAGCCACCACGCTTCTCTATAACAAGAGCTGTTGATTGTTAGTCTGTCTGCTCGTTATGCTGGCATTTGAATTAGTATTTGCATCCGGATGCATCTTATAGAATATACGTCCACACATGTTTGTCTGTCACACTTAGGTTTTATCATGGAGTTAATAACAAAAATATGAAAATGCACTTCCTGTATAGTGATTGAACTTAGTTTTCCGATTATGAGATTTTTGTATAGGCAAATATCCAAGGCAATAAAATGAGTCCCATTCAGTTATGCAAATAATTTGTTTTGCTCTCATACCAATGACATTTAAGGCTTGATATATATATTCGGCAAATTTGGTGACAAGCTTGATTTTCAGCTCCAGTCAATTACAATTTTAAAATCATTTTCCATCGTGATAGTTAATGTTCATTGACGACCCATAGCCTTTGGTTTGTTCGTTCATCAATGATCAAGTTAGATTTTTTTTTTATGGAAATCGCTCCAGACAAGGCATGAACCACTTAATGTAAGGAGCTAAAAAAAACAGTACTTAAAGATTAAAAACTTGCTAACAATAAATGTTAGATAGAATAGATTCTGACCAAGAAAACAGCAATTTTTCCCTCTTTGTCAAAAACATCACTCCTAGAATGTGAGGACTAAAGGACAAAATAAGGGAAATGACTTTCTGTATGTCGTATTCATTGTCTTGTAGGAGTCAGAATACAAGCAACATACTGATTCAGTTTTATTTACTAGAAATTTGAAATATCATTTGTGTCAGTCTGTCATACTCAAATTTGAAATAACATTTTTGCCAATCTGTCAAGCCAAATATTGGGTTTATTACCCAACACGAATGCATGCAATTTAGGCGAATAATTGTCTATCCAGTCTGTAAAGGTCAAGTTTGTTGAATCTACAACCACATAATTATGCTTAAAGTTATAAACATTGGACAGTCCCTCCATTATGCTTATTCATAAATTATGAACCTACTCCTTGTTTGCGTATATCTTACGCTTCAACATAACTTTGTTCGATAATTAATATTCACTTTCTTCTCTCCTTTGCTCAAAAACAAGTCTGACACTGTATAGCTAGTTTCTCCTCTCTCTGAATTTGTCAATTGAAATCAGCACTCCTCTTTCTATCTATCAGCCTAACAGTTGAGTTAGCACCTTTGGCTATTAACTTCATATGCCTAAATGCAAGAGTTAAAACACACACAAAGGTATTTGTGCAATTTAAAAAGAAAATAAACCTTCAAGTAAAAGATTCTGGGCAACGCTGAGTCAAAACAGCTAGTAGTGTATAAATAGAAGTATTTTCTGATAAATACTGAATAGAATAGATATAAACAGTACAAATGGAAGAAAGTTTATTGCTTATTTTAATCTTCTCTTTTATGATCTACATTGAACATGCGAAAGTGTTATAGGATTTAAAAGAAATCCTCCTTCATGTGAATAGAGTATGAAATTATTGTTTATTTCTCCGAGCCAGATGGTCAACTTTGTGGTACTGTTTTACAGCATTTTCCTACACAATGTTTATCTATATTTATAGAGGATTGCCATAATCAGTGCTAGCAGTAATCCCATGTTTATGACCTCTTATCAATATATAGATATATCATAATTGTAATGCTAACATTACTATTAGGATATCTCTGAGGCTTACACACATAAATCTAAATTAAGTTTTTTTTTTGTGGTGTGGTGTGGTGTGGTGTGGTGTGTGTGTGTGTGTGTGTGTGTGTGTGTGTGTGTGTGTGTGCGTGTGTGTGTGTGTGTGTGTGTGTGTGTGATTAACAATTTTCAGATTAAAAAATGCAACAGCTTAAGTAATTGATAGAGTTTGGAAGTTTTGCCTAAGAACAAATTCTATCATAAACAGAACCCTTCAGATTGGAGTAAACATGAGTAATGGTAAGCAAAACGCTTCCAAATTGGAGCTTCACAACCTAATGGGATTTAATGTTATACACAGGAGACTTTATCAACCATATACTAGTATAAATTATTTGGATGCAATTTGGGAAATCAGACTTATACTCTTTCAAAATCTGACATGTGGGAGGAGGGGGGGGGTCACTAAAATACTACTCTTTACAAAGAGTAAAAAAATATTAACACTTATTTGTAAATAAACCTAAGTGTTAATATGTTTTTAATCATCAAAACTTAAAGAATTATCCAATTTGAATGCAATTTTCAGCATTTATTCAATAAATTCTATGTATTATCATGAATAGCATGAATTTTTTTAATAAAATAAATGGCAGTGCTTGTCTATTTGTTTGCATACAAACTCCTCTTAAAGTTTTTGAAAGTAGATCCCCCATAACACATTTTGGAACTACATGCCCAAAACTACTTGGATCATGCGACTGGGGATTACTTGTGAACCTGAATATTCCTATGAAACTTCCTTCTTCGGGAGAAGCCAGTTCAACCCACCTGGGGTGAATGCCACTAACAATGACAGACATGACTTGATCTAGTACATTTTAGTTTGCTCAAACTGAATTGCAAAGTTTGCATTCATGTTTTGGCATCCATAAAAAGAAAATATGTTTTATCTTATTTATAGCTTAAAAATTTGAATAGCTTAAATGATATGAATTATAAATCTATGACGTCATGCTAAAGTTATAATCATTTTGCTAATGTAATATTTTAAGCTCTATTTATAAGAAATTTCAAATAGAACAGTTAGTAAAATCTAAAAATTGAAGATTTCGATTTCCACTTGCGAATTTATTGTTTACATTTCTGAAAATAATTATGATCTCTGATATTTCAAAATAAGACAACTTCTGCAATGTATATATCATGATTAAAAGAATTGTGACTGACAAACAAAATCTCTATTTATAGAAGATGCTAAGTATTAAAAGTCTTTATAAGCCATTTGTACTTTGCGTGTATGAGATAAAGAACCAGTCAGCCTCAAAATGAATAGATTCAATCAATTCAATTTATTTGACAAAAATATAACTGCTTCAGTTGCCATGTAACAGTAGAAATTTACAAAAAAGAGGATAAAGCAGTCCAGCACTTGTCTAAATTCACATTCATTTGTTGGGACATTTATTATCTCTCTTGGAAGTCTATTCCAAAGTCCAAAGATTCTGATTGAGAAAGTCGGTCCCCCATTTCAATCGAAATCATCGATGAAGTAGTTTTTTGTGGTGTTCTTGTAAACCTCTTTCTGATGCAGGAGTGAATAATAGATCTTGATGTATATCGTTATAGTCATCGAGGAGATTGTAGGCCGAAATCGTCAGCAGTCAAGGGAGAAAACATTAAGTTTCTTGAGTTGGTTTTTATAGAATATATCCCGTAGACTCAGCATTATTCGAGTAGCCAGTCTTTAAACTCTCCAGATGCTGGGTATCACATACTAGATATGGAACAGAAACCTGGATAGAATATCCTAACATAGAAGAAAGACATAAAGAGGTTGCTTTATTATAGCCTGAAGGCAATGTTTAGATGATTTATAGGAAGAGTCAATCAGAAGGCTAAGATCTTTTGTCTCGTTCACCTTCTTGAGTTGTCACTAACAAAAGTAAGAGTCAGAAGGAGAATGTAATATGGCAGCATTTATCGACATTACGATAAGCTCGATTCAATGGATCATTTCCAAGAATGTTGAAGGCTAGACTTGAGATTGTCAATTTGACTTCTAAGAGCTACTAATTTGACATCATTTGCAAATAGGAAAATGTTTCCACTGTTGTTGAAAAGAATAGAACCTAGCATTGAGGCACACCACTGCAAGCATCCATTTCAGATGACAAACTTGGTTTGTTTTGGTCTTGCTTATCTTTTGAATGACATATAAAACACATGTAATACCAAAGTTTATCATAAATGCTTATTTGTACACAATTGATTGAATACATATTGCTATGCTTACATAGAAGGAAAAATCATGTGTTCAAATATTTTTTTTAAAGTATTAGTGCATGAATAGGAATGGATTTGAGAGAAAGAGAGATAAATAAAGACCTGACCAGACAGAGATTAATTTCGAAGTCAATTTTTAAAAGCCAGATTGTAAAGCAGACATTCATCAGATCATCATCTTAAGGGAACAAAAAATAAAATTCAGGACTTTAGAACACAAATTCATCCTTCCCAGCTTCCATAGACCTTTCTAGTCAACAGGCTCGAAGGTAATTAACACAGGCTTTGAATGTATTCAACATGTACAAAATATCTTATTATGTCAATAATAAATTCTTGTGTTTAGATTATCATTATTATTTTTTTTATTCCATTTTCACTCCAAACAAGGGGGCTACTATCGGGGACATAAGTTGCAGAGATACTATGTTGGGAGTTGAACAGCAAGATGTCTGTTCACATTACACTTGAACTTCTGCATGTCAGTACAGTTAGGAAAACAGGAACCCAGAAGGGAATTCCAGAGTCTAGCAGTTCTAGAGAAGAAACTATTAGAGTAAAAGTCCTTCTATCTAGGATCTAGGGATCTCTACTGTGCAGGGATAGGATTTTGCTGATTGTCAGGTTTGTCGAGGGTATTTACGTCGAGGGAGTACAAGGGCTTGTAGTTCGTCAGAGCATCTACCATTAAAATACTTGTAGAAAAGGCAGAGGGATGCAACATTTCATCGATGGGACAGAGGTTGAAGCTTGGATGACAGTTCAGGACATATCAGGTTGGCGACTCTTTTGACCTCTGTCCAGGAGCAAGAGACTAGTAGCAGGTGTTCCGACCCAAATGTGACAACAATACTCCATACATCATGGGTGAATGATGGCCTTGTAGAGGTACAGGTTACATTCAAGTGTAAGTAACTTTCTAGAACGGTAGAGAGAGCCTACCTTCCTTGCAGCGGCCATGGCAATGCTCAATGTATCTGTTCCAACTCATGTTCCCTGTGAACGTTAAGCTGAGGAATTTGAAAGAAGTACTTTCAGGTAATGTATCTTTAATAATAGTTTTTGGTGATTGAAAAAGTTTCTTGTAATTATTGGAGGAAACAAGCTTAGTCTTGGCAGCATTGAATGTGATCATCCATTTTTGTCCCCATTCCACTATAGATAGGTTTTTCTCTAGTATTTCTGCCATTTCTTTAGATATGTTTCATTTGCTCTTCCCTTGTGCCTGTTATAGAGTGTGGTTTTCAGCAAATATACCCATCTCAGAGACAATTTTATCAGGGAAGTCATTTATGAATATTAGGAATAATAAAGGTCCAAGGCTAGACCCCTGATTTACATCATATTGTTTTGATGTACGACCGTTGAGGACAACCTAGATTCTTCTTTTATTTAAGAAGGATTTAATTATGTTAAGTATTCGTCCAGTGATACCATATGATCTGATTTTCATGAAAAGACCATCGTGCCAAAAGCCTTAGATATATCTAAAACTACCACTCTACCCTCCTCTGCTTTGTTCAGTGTATGGTATATACGTTTAGAGATTACAGTTAGGAAATCTGCTGTAGAACGATCATTATATCTACCAGGAACAATGCATGGTGATCTGGACTTTAGCTCAGGTCACAAACATGACTTCTCATACAAAAAAAAAGGATATGTTTTTCTTCAAAATATTATGATTCAAATGAGTTTAATTAAACAAATTGGCAACTTTGTTTATTGGTGTGTTTAATTAAACTTCCATTTCTTCTGATATGTGTTTTGTGTCCAAATCATTATAGATAAAGAGAAAAAAAATTGTTTACAAATCAAATACTTTCAATTCTGCTAAAACTCATCCCCAGGAGATTACCCTAAAATGAATGAAAAATGTCAAATATGGAGTTGACAGATGCCACTTGTTTTGACATTTTTTATTCGATTTAAAGCTAATACTTTGGGGAGTAATGCCACATATTTATAATGTTTTAATTTTAAAGAAAGCAGGAGTGTTCTTCAAGGTTCTGTGAATTCAACAATTTATCTTCATGTAATTAAGTGATCAAAAACTTATTTTTTAGTTCAACTAAAAAATAAGTCTTTGACCACCACTTACTTATATGAAGACAAATTGTTGAATTCACAGCTAATTTGCTCTGACTTAGACTTTTATTCAGCTATTTTACATGCTGGATAGCTTTGAGCAATTGATTTTCTAAGTAAGCTATCTCTGGCCAGGTCTTTATTTCTCCTTCTCTCAAATCTTCTTTGTTTTGCTTGGCTTTCCTATGCCAACTAACATTGCTACCTTAACTGTTCTAGTTCTACCAACCCAAGCAATTACATAGTGTTTCAATATGACTAAACCAATAAAATCTCCTGCTCTGTAAACATTTTCCTATACTGTCTAGATTTAACCTTCATTTGGGTTAGCAGATCTAAACCTCTTTAAAAATCACCTTACACACCCATCATATCATTCTCATATTAATTCTCTCCATGCAACACATATTCTCAACATTCAATGGCCAGGTTTCACTTCCATATGCCATCATATTGTACGCATTATACGCATTATAGACTCTTCCCTTGGTTAACTGCTGGTTAGTAATAGCATAAGTTCCCAGAACTCACTTTATCCACTAATAACTCTTGGTAAAACTCCACAACCAGCTTCAATCGTATCCCCAATTTGTGAACAACTTGAATAGACTGGTTACCATCTCTCAACTCACCTGTAGTTCCACTGCACTTCTTGTGTACCTATATAAGTTTTCTAAAAAAATCGAGTTGCTCCCAACCGCATTTCCACAAACTAAGTAGAACTGTTTCCTTTTTGAAGACATTCCAATATTCCAACTAGTGACCATTACTTTAATCTTGGCAGCATCCACTCTCAGACCTTAACTTTCTATAGCATTCCTCCACATCTTAAACATGTAGAGTTTTCATTATTTCACAGGCAAGCACTAAATAATCTGAATGGAGCAGCTCTTCCGGACAACCTACTTGAAAGTTTTTGGACAATGTTAACATTGCCTGTGGCCAGACACAAATATTATTCAAAACAACCCAACAAGGCACATTTAAAAATCAAATAGTCATAAATTGAGCAAAACTTTTATGACAAAAAAAAAAAATTATTTAATAAACATTTTTTTTGTCACCATCAGATTAATTAGGAATGTCTATCACACTAAAATCCCAAGTAGTAATAGAACTGTGAATGGTTTATAAAACATATTTCGTCTTTTAATAATTGTACAGTATTTGCCAGTTTGTGACGTTTTTTATTAATTTAAACAAAACATTTGCAGATTATTTTTTTTCTAAAACTTAGCGATTCTAGCGAATATTTAATTGTTTATTATTATTGTAAGTTGGGAAACCAAAGTTGTTGAGGGAACACATTTTGTTTTGTTTCACAAAGTAAATTAAATCTATATAAATGCGTATGTACATGTTCCTATGGATACAAATCTATAACATGATTTTCACTTTAGAAAATGTATAAAATATTACAAGGTCTTAAGAAGAAATTGAAGTTTAGGGAATCTTGCTTAAGTAGTATCTAATAACAATGAATTAACTTTAATGCAAATATATTCGAATTTTCAAATGAGAGGGGGGCACATCTAAAAGCATTTTAAAATGCCCAAAACAAAGTGCAATTTGGGGAATTATCAATTGGTGTCTAATAGTTGTTAAAATTACACAAAAATTAATGATCATTTTCATAAGAACTCTTTGCTGCCTTTCTATGATACCAAATTAAACATATTATTAAATAATAATTGATAAACATATTATTCACCGTTATGCCTAGAATCTGTGTTCCAAAATTCATAATGATCAGTTAGTTTAGGATTGAATTCTGTGCAAAGAAATATATAAGCATATGCCCATAACTTAATTTCTATAAATAGAGGCAAGTTCTTGATTTTGAAGATTACATATCATAACTAAAAAATGGATTAAAAATTGACAAGCAAGTATGTAGAGATCATTTCTATATCATCGCAAATTATAAAGACACATTTTACATATTTTTATGACAGGTTTTAGTATGGCATTATTTTGAAGATTACATATAGCTAAAAAATGGATTAAAAAAGCACAGAAATTCTTAGGATGCCTCCATTCAATTTGCATGCTTAGAAATGATTAAAATGTGTTTTTAAACAGAAGCATAACCGACTGACAGATAAAATCTTTTAAAGATGTAGGGGGGTGCACATCTAAGAAATTGCAAAGACATTTTTTCAACTTCCAATGAAGATAAAGGTGTGTCGTTTTAAATTTATTTCACCTGTTTAATGAAATAATATCTGCCTGTAGTCCCCCCCCACTGTCTATCCCCCCCCATATTTAATGATATCAAATGATACTTGATCTTTTTTTTTAACAGAATTGGTCAGGAAGAGATCATGCTGCTAAGACCCTAGACTGAATCTTGGGTGGCTGATGCTGTGTGATAATTTTATTAGCTTCTCCACAGTTGCTTTAATCATTATCATCTGTTGCTTAGCAACTGACTGAATTCTACATCAGTCTATGTATATGTCATTTTAAAAGGATGCAAATACAGTCAGGAGATAGTGTATTGAAACAACAAAAAGTGATTATTTTCTTTAGTGTGTGAACATATATTTATTAACATTCTTAATATTTTATTGAGATATTATTCTTAAGTGATCATGCATATATATATATTTTTTTTGTTTTAAATGTTTTAGTATAGCATTTTCTTTAGTGTGTGAACATAAAAAAAAAAGAATTAATGAAATCCAGGTATGGCTACTAGATAAAAAAAAAATTAAAATCTTATTTTAAACTACTGATTTGGGGATTTTAAAACAGTCATTTGAAAACTTAAACTTATTTTTTAATGTAGCATTGAAAAAATAACGATAATATTTCCAAAATGTGTCTGCAAACAAAAAGGAAAAATAATTTCTTGGACTGAATTGCTTTCCTGTAATTAAACGATCACTTTTTATAATTGTTTATTAAAATAAATCTATTCCAGTGATTGCATACAAATTGAAATATTGATCTAAAATATGTTTTGATATTGATTTCTTATAACTTCAGATAAAACCTGTAATTTATCAAATCATAACATTTCACTATCAAAGTTTTACTATTTTAAAGGTTGATATTAATTATGAAAAATCCAAATCCAAATCCCAAATATTTTAGTTTGCTTCCTTTACTGTGATCAAGATATTGTGTTGGCCATTTTAATGTGATTAAGATATTGTGTTGGCCTTTTTAATGTGATTAAGATATTGTGTTGGCCTTTTTAATGTGATCAAGATATTGTGTTGGCCTTTTTAATGTGATTAAGATATTGTGTTGGCCTTTTTAATGTGATTAAGATATTGTGTTGGCCTTTTTAATGTGATCAAGATATTGTGTTGGCCTTTTTAATGTGATTAAGATATTGTGTTGGCCTTTTTAATGTGATTAAGATATTGTGTTGGCCTTTTTAATGTGATCAAGATATTGTGTTGGCCTTTTTAATGTGATTAAGATATTGTGTTGGCCTTTTTAATGTGATCAAGATATTGTGTTGGCCATTTTAATGTGATCAAGATATTGTGTTGGCCTTTTTAATGTGATCAAGATATTGTGTTGGCCTTTTTAATGTGATTAAGATATTGTGTTGGCCTTTTTAATGTGACCAAGATATTGTGTTGGCCTTTTTAATGTGATTAAGATATTGTGTTGGCCTTTTTAATGTGATCAAGATATTGTGTTGGCCATTTTAATGTGATCAAGATATTGTGTTGGCCTTTTTAATGTGATTAAGATATTGTGTTGGCCTTTTTAATGTGACCAAGATATTGTGTTGGCCTTTTTAATGTGATTAAGATATTGTGTTGGCCTTTTTAATGTGACCAAGATATTGTGTTGGCCTTTTTAATGTGATTAAGATATTGTGTTGGCCTTTTTAATGTGATTAAGATATTGTGTTGGCCTTTTTAATGTGATCAAGATATTGTGTTGGCCTTTTTAATGTGACCAAGATATTGTGTTGGCCTTTTTAATGTGATCAAGATATTGTGTTGGCCTTTTTAATGTGATCAAGATATTGTGTTGGCCTTTTTAATGTGATTAAGATATTGTGTTGGCCTTTTTAATGTGATCAAGATATTGTGTTGGCCTTTTTAATGTGATCAAGATATTGTGTTGGCCTTTTTAATGTGATCAAGATATTGTGTTGGCCTTTTTAATGTGACCAAGATATTGTGTTGGCCTTTTTAATGTGATTAAGATATTGTGTTGGCCTTTTTAATGTGATCAAGATATTGTGTTGGCCTTTTTAATGTGATTAAGATATTGTGTTGGCCTTTTTAATGTGATCAAGATATTGTGTTGGCCTTTTTAATGTGACCAAGATATTGTGTTGGCCTTTTTAATGTGATCAAGATATTGTGTTGGCCATTTTAATGTGATCAAGATATTGTGTTGGCCTTTTTAATGTGATTAAGATATTGTGTTGGCCTTTTTAATGTGACCAAGATATTGTGTTGGCCTTTTTAATGTGATCAAGATATTGTGTTGGCCTTTTTAATGTGACCAAGATATTGTGTTGGCCTTTTTAATGTGATTAAGATATTGTGTTGGCCTTTTTAATGTGATTAAGATATTGTGTTGGCCTTTTTAATGTGATCAAGATATTGTGTTGGCCTTTTTAATGTGACCAAGATATTGTGTTGGCCTTTTTAATGTGATCAAGATATTGTGTTGGCCTTTTTAATGTGATCAAGATATTGTGTTGGCCTTTTTAATGTGATTAAGATATTGTGTTGGCCTTTTTAATGTGATCAAGATATTGTGTTGGCCTTTTTAATGTGATCAAGATATTGTGTTGGCCTTTTTAATGTGATCAAGATATTGTGTTGGCCATTTTAATGTGACCAAGATATTGTGTTGGCCTTTTTAATGTGATCAAGATATTGTGTTGGCCTTTTTAATGTGACCAAGATATTGTGTTGGCCTTTTTAATGTGACCAAGATATTGTGTTGGCCTTTTTAATGTGATCAAGATATTGTGTTGGCCTTTTTAATGTGATCAAGATATTGTGTTGGCCTTTTTAATGTGATCAAGATATTGTGTTGGCCTTTTTAATGTGACCAAGATATTGTGTTGGCCTTTTTAATGTGATCAAGATATTGTGTTGGCCTTTTTAATGTGATTAAGATATTGTGTTGGCCTTTTTAATGTGATCAAGATATTGTGTTGGCCTTTTTAATGTGATCAAGATATTGTGTTGGCCTTTTTAATGTGATTAAGATATTGTGTTGGCCTTTTTAATGTGATCAAGATATTGTGTTGGCCTTTTTAATGTGATCAAGATATTCTCTTTCATCATTTTAACTAGTTAACACCCTCCATCAAAAATGACAGAAAAAAAGTCATGTTTTATCAGAATTTCATATAAATTTATAGAATTACATCACTAATTCAATTTTTCATACATAAATTTTCATTTCTGGTGACCTAAAAAAATATCCACTGCTGACTTCTTAATACAGAGTAGAGGATTTTTATCCAAATTCATTTTATATATATATATATATATATATATATATATATATGGAGGTCACCACTTATCAAGGCCTGGAAGCCACTTGGGGATAAGAGTTATTGTGTGTACAGTAATCAATGGGATAGTATCATAGTAATCATTAGTATTGGAGATTTGATAAAGTGTCTTAAGGAGGGCGGTTTATCAGGAATTTGTTTACGTTGGACTTGAAGACAACCAAGTTGTAGTCAGCTGGGAAGCAGGCAAATGGAAGAGAGTTCCACAGGCGTGCAGTTCTAAGAAAGAATCTTTGTTCATGGAATCTACGTTTTGATTTAGGCACAGATAAAGAGTGGGGAAAATTATTGACAGTGGTTTCAGCTAGACGGGTTTTTATCGTGAAAGATTGGCGAGAGGGGGACGAGAGATTGGAGCTCAGACGAGCACTTGCCATAGAAATAACGATAAAACAAAGACAGGCTCGCAATTTCTCTTCTGTGGAGAGAGGCTGCAGGAAAGAGAAAAGGGCACCCCCAACTAAGTCACAAAGTCTATTTTGTATTCTGTCAAGGCAGGATAGGTTGTTTTTAGCAGCTCTTACCCAGATGTGGCAGCAGTACTCCATCCATCAAGCAGTGGGGAAAATCTAAAGGAGGTGCCTAACTTGCTATTTGTTTTTTTGTTTCCTCATTGCTTGAAAACGTTTTGTTTGGGGAGGGAAATAGTTTACTCACTTTTTTGTGACAGAACAGATTTGTATAAAAATAAATACACATTGGGCTTTATTATAGACTAGAAGATTGTTTATGATGCTTCAAATATTTTTGTTTGATTACTGCTCTTTCTTTAATCGTCAAAATTTTGACTTTTTCTTGTGACTTTATTAGAAATAAATTGATTGGAAGTTATTTTTTCTAACAAAAATGTGACATGTTTTCTGTCACTGTTTTTCCTGTGGATGTATTAAAAGTTTACAGTCCCCAATTCCTCTCAGAACCAAAATGATATTAATTAAGCGATTTTAGATTTTTGCTTAACTCATTTTGGGCTCTCAATTGACAAATAATGATAACTGAATTAGGTTCTACGTTTCCCCATTCTGTTTGTTTCACATGAGTTTAGTTTTTAATTTATAATATAAATAATTGTTGTTGTTTTTTTTAGACGCTTTCCCTATTCATAACAGCCTTAAATCCCATACCAATTAGCAAAAGATTAGGAACAAAGTAATTTCCATCATGGAATTCATCGATTTTCCATCTAAATACTGGACCCTTATTTTAGGACCTATCAAGAGCAGGGGAGATAATTCTTTCCTTTAAAGTTTTTTTTTTTTTCAACTTGATAAAACAATTGTGTAAAACTCAACAAGTACACTTGATTCCTCCGTTGCCAATATGGA
The DNA here is from genome assembly GCF_053919585.1 of Euprymna scolopes. Lineage (NCBI taxonomy): Eukaryota > Metazoa > Mollusca > Cephalopoda > Sepiida > Sepiolidae > Euprymna > Euprymna scolopes. Next base: position 112,282,204 of record NC_136497.1, read on the forward strand.
CTATTATTCTATTTTGTAGTGCAGTTAAAACAAAATCGTTTTTGTTACTTACATTTTTATTTTAAGAAACAACTTTAATTATTGATGATTACAATTGATTTAAGAAGCAATTCATAATTGTTTTTATTCTGATAAAAAAAATAATTCTTAAGTATTTTTATTGTAATTTAAAGTGAAAATATTTTTTCCAGCTGATTTAAAATGAATATTTTAGAAATCCAATTGAGACAACATTTGGAAATAAACATGAAAAAGGTGAAAAATGGAAAAAGAAGAGAGAACAGTAAATGGAAGAGAGAGAGAGAGAGAGAGAGAGAGAGAGCGGAGAGAGAGAGGGGAGGGTGAGGGAGAAAGAGAGAGAGAGAGAAAGGAAAAAAAGACAAAAAGAGATAGATGGACGAAGTGAGAAAGATAAGGCGACAGTAAGAGAGATATAGAGATAGGGAGAGAGTGAGAGACAAAGAGAGAAATGCAAAGAGAGCGAGAGATTGTGTCCATAAAATAAAAAATAAAAAATAGATGAATATCATCATATAACCATTCCACCATTAATCTTTTTTTCTTCTTTTTCTTCTTTTTTTTTTTTTTTTGCAACTATTAAAGTTAATACTTCAGCATATGCGTCTCTTCTGTTGATGATAAAATATTCATTGAAAAAATGCTTGGGAAGAGAATAAATGCATATCCTGCCGTCACAAGGAAATAACCTTTCAGGAAATTGTTTTTACAAGATCATTTCTATTTCCTTTGATTTTCTCATAACGATCAAAATCATTAACATTCATTGAACTATAACTGATGATGCATTATGAAAGATACTTGATATAAGCTAAAACTACTTACTAAAAGCATTTAGGCAGGATTGGCTAATATTTCAAATAACCTAACTCAACTGATAAATAGGGCGTACAAGATTTAAAAAGTAGGTTTGATATTGAAGAAATCGCCAAACTAAAAACATGTTCCAAATGTCAGGAGAGAACCAAAATTCTTCTAAACTCATTAAGGTACAAAAAGACTTGCATGTTTGAATGGTGCTTTGGGAGAAACACAAAAGAAAAGGGGGGAAAATGAAATCTTCAAAGGTAACCATTTTTAGAATTGTTTAGGGAAAAGTGAATGCTGATCAATAGCTAAGTAAAAATATAAGAAAAACAAGTTTTGTATTTTATAAAAAAGAAAAGAACAAAATGGTATTGCCCAGTAATCTTTATTTTAATATTTTTTTACTTTTTGAATTTTTTAAAAATTTTTTGCAAAATAATTATTCTAATTTTTTAATTGGATTTTAAAAGTTAAATTTATGGGTATCGTTTGGTCATTAAATTATTAATTGCATTCAATTGTTACAAAACGATAAATATTTTGTTAAGGTAGTGAATGTAAAACTTACAAAACTTTTAAAATTTTTGAATGAAAATGTGCGAAATTTTTAAGCAATTTTAAAGAACTTTCTATTCAACTGTTTAAATGCTTCAAAATTTCTTTCAAATATCGAAGGGTTATGAAATAATTCATTTTTTTTTAATTAGTGACAATGGATTAAAATAGCTGACTTGTTTATTGAAATGCATTATGGTGGATTTCATTTCGCAATCTTTCTTATATAAGATTAAAAAAAAAGTTTTTTTTCACACTATTGCATTTTTCATTTCAATAAATAAGCGATTAAGAGTAAAAAAATAATGTGTAAGTAATGTAGAGGCGAGAAACACACATATACATAAGCAGACGTAAAGTAGTTTTATAATTTTATTAATACAGAGATTCTCCTGAGTAAATTTTCAAATTTTCATTCATCCATTAAATTCACATGTATTTATTTGTGTAGTACTGTGTGTGGTTTATATGGACTATTACTGAAGTGGGGGGGGGGATATAAATAAGTAGTTTCTACCACTGATGATAAAGCAAGCGTGGTAGAGTCGACGGCAACATGTAAAAAAAAAAAAAAAAAAGATGGAAATAGGTGTGCGAGCCCAGATGTAAACGGGGCATAATGTACATGTGCGCCTAGTGGTTTGGCAGTGGTAGTCCTCTTGAGAAGTGAATAAAGAGAAGCAATGACAGCAACCGCAACAACAAACATGCTTGTAAACTACCCCCCCCCTCTTCGCCTCACCCCGCCCTCAACCGATGTAGCAGCCATGTGCTACCATTACAGCAGGCGGGAGGGTGAGTGAGAGTTAGCCATCATCATCATCATCATCAGAATGGTAATGCAATGGAGATGATAGTGGACTGAAAATGGTGGTTTTACTGTCAGTATTTTATAATCAACTACCATTCAGTTACAACAGCTGAACCAGCAATGTTTATTTGAAAAAATCAAGCAACGAGTGATTAAAAAAAAGATGGTTGCTAATCTTGTTGAATAAAAAAAAAAGGGAGTCAAAAGACATGCAACCTGCTTTGAATTTGTATTAACAGGCACAAAAGGATGAATAATGATAAGAAAAGAAAATACTTGTGCATGAAATAAAGTGTATCCCCCCCACCTAAAAAGAAACCAAAAATAGAAGGGGGATCACGCATACAACAACAGACAATGTGAGACACCACATAGATATATAAGTTTTAAAACTTGCATCAATATTTGTCATATTTCAGTATCTTTCTCTACCGCTCTTTTCTCCCTCTCACATCCACTCTTTCTTCCTGTCTTTCTCCTTCCTCTTTCCCCTTCTCTTCTTTTGCTTCACTCTCTCTTCTTCCTTTCCCATCTCCTTCTCTTCCAAATATTACTTACCTGCCTCCCCACAAGGGTCTTATGTAACACACAGTCGAATTTAAAATGAGATTGGAGAGTATGGTCATTATTGGGCAACACAAGGGTGCTAATGTTTCATTAGCACCCTTATCTTATTCGACTAAGGAGATGTCCAATAGTACTCCTGGCTGCAGGAAAATGTGACACAAAGTCAGAAAGTGGGGATTCAAACGCTAGTGTCCAAGAGTCAGGCCTACAAAAAATGCTTAAGCAACCTTGTCGATATTCTTCCCTGGCATTAAACTAACCACTTCACAAAGAGAGAAGGTAAAGCGCGGGATGGTGGGCTTCCTATGACTGAACAGAACCAGTTACGACTATTTTGACACAATAAAAAGGAGTTTTTGTTGTGTCAAAATGTAATAATGGATGAAATATGGATCCAAAATTTCACTCCATTAGCAGTTAGTTGAGTGGACAGTAACAGGTGAAAGTTATCCACAACAATCAAAGATGAAAGCATCAGCAGGGAAGGTTTTGATCTCTGTATTTTTATATGCGCAAAGTATTCTTTCATCGATTACGTGAAAAAAAAAGAAGTATCATCCATAGTGAATATTATATTGTCTGTGTCTTTGAACCAAAAAAAACAAATCAGAAAAAAATAGGTACATGTAAAAAAATGTGCTCTTTCACCAAATGCACTTTGTTACAATTCCATTGCAATAAAGGCAAAACTACATAAATTGCAGTTTAAATTGCTCCTGGAAACTATGGTCTCCAGCAACTACTAGCTGTTTGCAAACTTCAAAAGAATGCTGATTTGGTTCCAATAGAGAAGTGGTATCAGAAACTGATGAATATTTTGAAGCCAAAGATAAAATATTTTACATAAGAAAAAGGTACTGAATTGTTAGAAAAGATTGGAATCAATCTCTCACCTTAGAAGGAAACTATGTTGATGAATTAAATCAAACTTTGCCTCAATGTTGATGTTTTATAAAGTTGAACCCGGGATTTATTGATGTGTTAGAAATTGAATATTTATTGAAAACAGAAATAAAAGAAAAACCTTAAGCAAATTTTTAAATATCTTGTCTCAAAAATTGTACACATGACAAAATTTTGAATTATCTTTATTTAAAATCCCTCCTCCAGTAATATGTCTCCATCCAGAGGTAAATACATCCAATGTATAATTTAAGGATATATGTTATTTCATGTTAAGAAAGCATTGAGGGAAATAAGGCAAATATATTTCAGAGCAAAACTTTTATCTGAAATATATTAATTCAAGAATGTTGTAAAGCCACACATTAAAGGGGGAAATTTATGCAGTTATTGTTTGCTGAAATGTCGTTTATATCTTTATGTACAACAAAGTAAAATCATTTTTTCTCATATTTCTTTGACTTAAACAGTTTCTTAACAAAAGTGCATACTTATCAGTTTGGACAAATATTGGTGTGTTTTGTTAAAAACAAAAGTATTATTTACAATCGATTTCATCAAGTTTTATATTTAACCCTGATTAATATATATTTTTTAGCCATGAATAAAGAACAGGGGAATTTTCACTCCCTAATTCAGAGGACCCTGAAAATCCAGGAAAAATTAAAACAAGACTAAAAGGTTTCACCAGTAAAAAAGGAAAATAAATCTTGATTTGTTCTTTTTGCTTTTTTTCTCTACTTTCTTTCATTGTTTTGGGTTGACAGGAGGAAAATAAATTGATAGTAAAGTGAGAGAGAGAGAGAGAGAGAGAGAGAGAGAGAGAGAGAGAGAGAGAGAGAGAGAGAGAGAGAGAGAGAACAGGAGGAGATAAAGAATGCCATCGTTTCTAGTTTTAACGAACATTTAACTGCAAGAGAAACAAAATTGATTCTGTGGTTTAATCAGTCAGCAGGCAAAGGTTATAAGTTCAAACCTCACTCGAGTATAACTATCTTTACTCATTTTTTTTATCAAAAATGAACTGAAATATTTCTAATTACATTATTAAGTAAATTTTTAATTTTACTATTATTTTTTCCTGCAATCTATGTAATTTATAGAAATTAGGATCCCAGGTGACACAGAGTATGCTTGCTAGTTATATATAAAATTGATTCATATATTGTTTGAAGGTTTACTTCAATAATAATAAAAAAATCTTCAAAAGCTCAAAAATATCAAGAATAATTTACTTCCAGTTAATCATCCACTTTAAAATAAATTTCTTTCTGCTCCCTGTTTTCCCAATATCTAAAATTTTAAATGTAATGCCAACAAACACATTGCTGTTCTATTCCTACCTGTACATCTATCATAGTAGTTCCTTATGCTTCAGTGGCAATATACCTTTTTGAAGTGAACAAAAGAAAAAACTGACTTTCTTTTTATTTTATTTTTTATTTTAACAATAGTTAAAATTTTTTATTTTTACAATAGTCAAAATTGTTTATTTTATTTTTTATTTTTACAATAGTCAAAATTTTTTATTTTATTTTTTATTTTTACAATAGTTAAAATTTTTTATTTTATTTTTTATTTTTACAATAGTTAAAATTTTTTATTTTATTTTTTATTTTTACAATAGTTAAAGTTTTTTAATTTATTTTTTATTTTTACAATAGTTAAAATTTTTTATTTTATTTTTTATTTTTACAATAGTCAAAATTTTTTATTTTATTTTTTATTTTTACAATAGTTAAAATTTTTTATTTTATTTTTTATTTTTACAATAGTCAAAATGTTTTGTTTTTTATTTTTACAATAGTCAAAATTTTTTATTTTATTTTTTATTTTTACAATAGTTAAAAGTTTTTATTTTATTTTTTTATTTTTACAATAGTTAAAATTTTTTTTTTTATTTTTTATTTTTACAATAGTTAAAATTTTTTATTTTATTTTTTATTTTTACAATAGCTAAAATTTTTTATTTTACAATAGTTAAAAATTTTTTATTTTACAATAGTTAAAATTTTTTATTTTATTTTTTATTTTTACAATAGTCAAAATTTTTTATTTTATTTTTTATTTTTACAATAGTTAAAATGGTTGAAATTCTTTACCATTGTTAATCTTTGAAATTTTTTTTTATTGAATAGCAATAGAGTCCAGTTAATTGAAGTACATTTTTTGCTGTTATTGAATAGCAATAGAGTCCATTTAATTGAAATACATTTTTTTTTATTGAATAGCAAAAGAGTCCATTTAATTGAAGTACATTTTTTGCTGTTAAAAACAGTATGAGCTAAATTATTATTTTTTTTTTGATTTTTAAATGATTCAAGAAAATATTCAAATAATATATTCATCAATCTCTGTGATATCAGACCAAATCTTGTGTGTGTGTGTGTGTGTGTGTGTGTGTGTGTGTGTGTGTAGTTCTTGCATATTGGTAACTTTGATAAATAGAAATTTAATCATTTTTGTATCTACTATTACATGAATATTTATTGAAATCAAAAATAAAAAAACTAAAACGAAAGCCATTAAAAAATAACTTCTGATCAGAGAAACAATTGAGCTTACACTTTTTGTTTCAGCTTTACTTTTGAACACTTCCAAGAAACGTTTCATCATGTTGGTATTAATAAAACTATTAGATAATATTTGTGTATGGAATGTGAGTTTCTCTAACCTCTCCATTCAGCAAAATGTTTCCATTCATGCAATGCCAGGTAAATACACCTAATTTTATATGAAAACTAGAATACCAATCTCAGGATAGGTTGAATTAATTCCGTGAACAAAACACTTTTTATGTCCCTTACAAAGATTAAAATCAATATATAATAGTACTAAGTCTTATGTCTAGAATTCTTTTCCAATTTTAATCAGAATCCATTATATTATACTGATATTTAGAAAATGTCTAAAATTTAAAGCTTAAGCTTCAGAAATCTTATAAAATTGAAATTTGGGAATCTTGCTCAATTAGTGTCCAATAACTATGAATCAAATTTAATGCAAATCTGATATATTTGAACTTTCAAATGCCAATATTATACTCCCCCCCCCCCAAAAAAAAAACACTTAAATTACTCCAAAGAAACTGAAATCAAGGAAATATTTATTAATTCATGCATAATAGCTATCGTTAAAATTTCACAAAAAGAGGTATCTGAATTTTTAAGGATGACTTTCACCTCTTTTTTATCCTCTTTGCATAAAACTAAATAAAATATAGCCCACATTATGATACCTTACACCTAGTAGCTGTGTTCTAAAATTCATAATGATCGGTTGATTAGCTTAGTAGTGAACCATATATATAGGAATGTATAAACATATACATAACTTTATATAACGATAACTGAATATATCCTTCATTTTTTTCAAATAAAGGAATGCAATTCTTTATTTGTGAGTTTACTTATATAGGAGAGAACATTTGAATGGATCAATTTTTACTTATCTGAAGTAAAGAATAGATCATCTAATGTTCTTAATCTTTCAATTTCCTAATTAGTTTTCAATGCACACTTACAGTCTTCAAGATTGTCTGAAAGCTTAGCGTTAGTAATGTTTTAAGATTAGCTAATTATCTAAGGATATTCATGGACATTTTCATTTTATCATCCTCTGACAACCCATAGATTATCTGTTCCTTATCTTTACTTAGTTACCTTCACCTCCACCCCGGAGTTGATACCTTGCTTGATCTTCACTTCTGATGTGATTATTAAGCTCTCATCAACAGCCAGTTTTCCCCCCTTTTAAGATAGACCAGTTTAATTACCTTTTTATAAATAGCTCTTCCTATCTGATCATGTTGTTTTTTGCATTCTAAGACTTTTTGTTCCTATAAAATATTAAGATTTTGTTTTTTAAACATAATTTTGAGTTAAATATAATGCTACAGCATCGTTTTTTTTTAAATTAAATCATTAACTGAAACAGAAAACAATTATTTGTTACAAAATAAAAAATAGAAAAATAAAAAAATGTTGAGACCCACAATCGGAAATGAGACTTTTAGATTTTCACTCTGAAGCTCTCTCTGCACTGGATTATATATCACTCAATGTCTGTATTTGTGAGTGATGTTTGTGTATCCTGAAAGACAACGAAAGTGGCTCCGAATCTTTAAATGCACCCTTGAGGCATAACCCGTTTAAAACTTCAAACATATTCTATTCTTATGAAATTTAAATACTACATATAAAATTTTCTGGCGAACGCAATTAAAATGGTCCTAAATCTCTAAGTGCACTCTTAGAAGAGCTGTGGAGAATAGACTATCTTTAAAACTTAAGATATATTCTATTTTGATGGAATTTGTATTGTATGTATAAAATTCTTTGTGAAAAACAATGTAAGTGGTTTTGAATTTCTAAGTAACCGATTTGAACAAAGCTCCATTTAAACTTTAAACACATACACGTTTCTTATGAGTGTTATTTTAATAGTTGTCTTAATAAATATCTGAATTGCTGTTGAACACATTTGAGTGTGCAGTTTCGATTGTACCGCCCAATTTGTAAAAATAAAATTATATCACATCAAAGACTATATTTTTTCCTTTTTTAATAAATTAAAATCCAAGTGAATAATTTTTGTATACTTCATATGTAACGCCTCTTTGTCTGTTGTTTTCTCCCCCTCTCTTTTTATTGCTTTCTATATACTTAAATCCATCACTCTATATATAATATGAAGCACCTCTTTCTATCTATTTGCATATCCATCTCTAAAAACGAGAACATATTGGGGAGTGTACGTTACATATAAGTGTATTCACATGTACAATTTGCATGTGAATATAATGGATGTAGTTCTGCGACTGTAGTGGATCCTTAAAGGAGTTAATGACATTTTTTCTAACAATGAAATTAATTTCTCTCTTTTTTCTAACAATGAAATTAATTTCTCTGACTCATAAGAGTAGCGGTTGATGGGCAGAAATCAGAGGCCCTCAGTATTAATGCTGGAGTCCCTCAGGGGTCCATTCTGGGCCCAACTCTCTTCTTGATCTACATCAATGATCTCCCAAAACACATACTTAAATCATTCGTTGACATCTATGCTGATGACACGACCATCTATGGCAACACATCAAAGGCTGTAAATAATAAAGTTCTCTCTGATTCTCTCTCCTCCGATCTCGAGTGCATGGTACAGTGGGGGAAGAGGTGGCTGGTTACTTTTAATGCATCTAAAACCAAGCTCCTATCTTTACATCATCAATGCTCTGATCCCCATCTGGCATCAATTGAAATGGATGGCTCTCGTCTAGGGGAAGCTCCATATTTTGATAAGCTTCTGGGCTTGACCTTTATTCCTGACCGGAAATGGAACATGTACATTAAGTCTGTTGCCAAGGTCGCTGGAAAAATGGTAGGATCCTTCTACTGCTCCAGAAGATATCTCACTGCTGATGCAATTCTCTATCTCTATAAAAGCCAAGTACGTCCAAGGATGGAGTACTGCTGCCACATCTGGGTAGGAGCTGCTAAAAACAGCCTATCCTGCCTTGACAGAGTACAAAATAGGCTTTGTGGCTTAGTGGGGGATGTCCTTTTCTCTTTCCTGCAACCTCTCTCCCACAGGAGAGACATTGCGAGCCTGTCTTTGTTTTACAATTAATTCCATGGCAAGTGCTCGTCTGAGCTCCAATTCCTGGTCTCCCCTCGCCAATCTTTCAAGAAACCCCCCCGTCTAGCTGAAACCACTGTCAAAAATTTCCCCCACACTTTATCTGTGCCAAAACCAAAACGCGGATTCCATGAACAAAGTTTCTTTCTTAGAACTGCACTGTGGAACTCTGTTCCGTTTGCCTGTTTCCCACCTGACTATAACCTGGATGCCTTCAAGTCCAACATAAACAAATTCCCGATGAACCGCCCCCTTTAAGTAAGACACTTTATCAAATCTCAACACTAACGTACTGTACACGCAATAACCCTTATCCCCGAGTGACTTCCGGGCCTTGATAAGTGGTGACCACCATGTAAAAAAAAAAAAATTATTTATAAGTAGTAGTTAAAGAGTATAAACATATGTCTAAATAGCTCAATAGGTAAAATATCTACCTGACAACATCAAGGTTGCTGTTAAACTCCTTTATTATATAATGCTATCCCAAATACTAACCTGGAGAATGCCAGGTAAACCTGCTAGTATATATGTAATAATTCTAAGCATGTATATTTCTATTAGCAGCAACAAGTAACTTTAAGTAATTGCTATTAGCATAATCTCTCTCTCTCTCTCTCTCTCTCTCTCTCTCTCGGCAACATCTATATTACAATCTGTATATTAATATAAAAATAAATAATAAAAACTTGTATGTTACTAACAATACATAATAAATGTATCTTTCTTTTTAGTTCGTTTGAAGTCAATATCATTGTCAATCTCTCTTCCCAAATGAATTATCGGCTGGATTAAATATAGAAATCGGTAAAATCCATTGGAAGTGGAATTTTCTTTCTATCAAATATATCTTTTTATTAAATTGTATAGAGAAAAGGAATAGAAAAAAGATCACAGGGAAAATATAATTCTTCATGATTAACAAGTCTTTAGTGAAGTCTGTGCTTATGTTAGATTGGAGAGTTAAAATTTGTTAAATGAATGCAACAAACACATACATGCAATGAAACTTAGCTCAAAGCAATCTGTTGACACACACAGCATCAATGATGATTGTTGTTTGTTTTAATCTGTACACACACACAGCATCAATGATTAAGTTATAAAACTCATGAGATCCAATATTTACATATCTGTTTTCTATTTTCTGTGAAATGGACTTCAAAAGTAGCAATTATTTTGTTGTTTGTTTTAATCTGTACCATTCTTTATTATTGTTGTCAATATTATGCAGAGTTGGTACGACCTAACCATAAACCTGTGTCCCCTCTTCTCGCAAAGGATAGTTTCAGCAATACTCTGGAGGCATCCTCTCGGGGATTTTTTTTCTTGTCCTATTAGTTAAAATGAAGTTAGAAAAAAATGATATAATTTTCTGAGCACAACTTTCACCCTAAAAATGTGTTAATTTTCATAACTTTGAAAAATTTTATAAAATGCAATTTTGTAAATAAATCCTGAAAATTTAATTAGATTAGGATAATTCTTTGATTTGTTTGTAATCAAATAAAGATAAATACATTGGTTTAGGAAAAGTAATCCCACAACAAATACAAAAACTTGTCAATAGAAATTTTTTTTGCTTTGTTGTCTAGAAAAAGGGAGGTAATTCTAAAATTTGGAAATTTATTTTTTCATGCATTTCATGTATTGTATGATAGCTGATCCATGTAAGATGTATTTTTTAGCAAAACTTCTCTATTTCCAATAGAATTGATAGCTTTTCAATTAACTTAAGTATAATTTGCATGACTCCTGTAAGTATTGTCATTGAGAGACTGTATTTGTATTAAAAACTCTAAAGAGTTTTTAACTTGAGGCATGTATTCCATGCATTCCCCTGCTGTAATGTAGGTAACAACAGCAATTTGTATTTCTAAAACAAGGTGTACAATGAATATGGAAATACCAAACCGGAAATGCTTGAATAATCCTGGGATTAAGACAAATCATAGGCACCTTATATAGTATGCAAAGCTTGCAAAGAGGGATTGAGACAGTAGACAAAAGCTTTACAGGAATATTTATTATTTGGTGTGTAAATAATTTGGAGGCAGCAAAAATAACCAAAAAGAAAACAAAAAAACAAACAAGATATGACGATTGCTATTTTGGTTGTATCAATTTGAAAAATGTAAACCGTAAAAAAAGAAAGTCAATATAGTATTCAGATCTACCATCTGCTACAGGCCAATACCACAATACCTGCACCTTTGTTCACAATTTTTGCCTAGTTTTCCCATAGACATTACGGAACTAAATGAACAATGAAATTCAATTGAGGAATCTGCTGATTCTGATTTTCATACAGACGTAAGTTCTTAAATGCCTATGTTATTCAATCAAGAAGAACTAAACAATTTGATAAGAGACTTGAATCTTTAGAAGAAATCAGAGGTTCTGGTATCAAGACTGAAAGAAAAAAAACTTATTGTAGAAGGACGCATAAATTACTTTATCAGAAAGCAAAGTTTATTATCATTTTTACTGAAGAAGATAACTTAGTAATGATATTAAAAATCTCATACAAACGGGTGTTATTGATTGCAAATATGAAAAAAAGTGGCTCGTTTTGGACAGTTATAAAAAAAAGTTTAAAATATGTACTTTTACATAAAAAAAATATGTGTATATTTTTATTGAAGATTCTACAAGAATGAAGGAAGAATACAAAAATGTGAAACAAGTTTTGAGTTAACTGCATAAACACAAATGGGTACTTTGTTTGGATTTGAAAATGGTGTACTTTCTATTGGAGTAACAGTCAGGTTATACAAAGTATTCTTGCCTTTTGTGTCTGTAGAACATCAAGGATAAATCAAAATATTGGATAAGAAAAGATTGATTCATAAGAATGCTAAGAGTCGGAATCAGAGTCATATTTTTTTACTCGCTTAAGAATCAAACAGTCGAAATGTTGAAAGACTTTAAAATAACAAATCAGATTTGGACTCAGAATCTTTTGAATCCTAGAAGTTGGAATCAGAGTCTGTTGAATCCTAGAAGTTGGACTCAGAATCTTTTGAATCCTAGAAGTTGGAATCAGAGTCTGTTGAATCCTAGAAGTTGGAATCAGAGTCTGTTGAATCCTAGAAGTTGGACTCAGAATCTTTTGAATCCTAGAAGTTGGAATCAGAGTCTGTTGAATCATAGAAGTTGGAATCAGAGTCTGTTGAATCCTAGAAGTTGGACTCAGAATCTTTTGAATCCTAGAAGTTGGAATCAGAGTCTGTTGAATCCTAGAAGTTGGAATCAGAATCTGTTGAATCCTAGAAGTTGGAATCAGAGTCTGTTGAATCCTAGAAGTTGGAATCAGAGTCTGTTGAATCCTAGAAGTTGGAATCAGAATCTGTTGAATCCTAGAAGTTGGAATCAGAGTCGGACCATATACTTAGAAAGTATCCACTACTGTAATATGTTTGAAAAGCCAAAGGTACTACATGCCAAAATTTGTGTAATTTTAATATAGTTTTAAAGCCTATATGTGTTTATTTTTTTACTAGTAGTAATTGCAGTATTAATTTTTTATCGTTTTCCTTATGGCACAAACAATTTGGGCAATCCTGTTAAGTAGTTTGGGAGCTTAGAAATGTTTTTCTTAATCATGGCAGCAAGAGTAACATTTTTTAATCATGGTAGCAAGAGTAACATTTCTTAATCATGGTAGCAAGAGTAACATTTTTTTATCATGGTAGAAAGAGTAACATTTTTTTATCATGGTAGCAAGAGTAACATTTCTTAATCATGGTAGCAAGAGTAACATTTTTTAATCATGGTAGCAAGAGAAACATTTCTTAATCATGGTAGCAAGAGTAACATTTTTTTATCATGGTAGCAAGAGTAACATTTTTTAATCATGGCAGCAAGAGTAACATTTTTTTATCATGGTAGCAAGAGTAACATTTCTTAATCATGGTAGCAAGAGTAACATTTTTTAATCATGGTAGCAAGAGTAACATTTCTTAATCATGGTAGCAAGAGTAACATTTCTTAATCATGGTAGCAAGAGTAACATTTCTTAATCATGGTAGCAAGAGTAACATTTCTTAATCATGGTAGCAAGAGTAACATTTCTTAATCATGGTAGCAAGAGAAACATTTCTTAATCATGGTAGCAAGAGTAACATTTCTTAATCATGGTAGCAAGAGTAACATTTTTTAATCATGGTAGCAAGAGAAACATTTCTTAATCATGGTAGTAAGAGTAACATTTCTTAATCATGGTAGCAAGAGTATCATTTCTTAATCATGGTAGCAAGAGAAACATTTCTTAATCATGGTAGCAAGAGTAACATTTCTTAATCATGGTAGCAAGAGTAACATTTTTTAATCATGGTAGCAAGAGAAACATTTCTTAATCATGGTAGCAAGAGTAACATTTTTTAATCATGGTAGCAAGAGTAACATTTCTTAATCATGGTAGCAAGAGTAACATTTTTTAATCATGGTAGCAAGAGTAACATTTTTTTATCATGGTAGAAAGAGTAACATTTTTTAATCATGGTAGCAAGAGTAACATTTTTTAATCATGGTAGCAAGAGTTACATTTCTTAATCATGGTAGCAAGAGTAACATTTTTTAATCATGGTAGCAAGAGTAACATTTCTTAATCATGGCAGCAAGAGTAACATTTTTTAATCATGGTAGCAAGAGTAACATTTCTTAATCATGGTAGCAAGAGTAACATTTTTTTATCATGGTAGCAAGAGTAACATTTCTTAATCATGGTAGCAAGACTAACATTTTTTTATCATGGTAGCAAGAGTAACATTTCTTAATCATGGTAGCAAGAGTAACATTTTTTAATCATGGTAGCAAGAGTAACATTTCTTAATCATGGTAGCAAGAGTAACATTTCTTAATCATGGTAGTAAGAGTAACATTTCTTAATCATGGTAGCAAGAGTAACATTTTTTTATCATGGTAGCAAGAGTAACATTTCTTAATCATGGTAGCAAGAGTAACATTTTTTTATCATGGTAGCAAGAGTAACATTTCTTAATCATGGCAGCAAGAGTAACATTTTTTAATCATGGTAGCAAGAGTAACATTTTTTAATCATGGTAGCAAGAGTAACATTTTTTAATCATGGTAGCAAGAGTAACATTTCTTAATCATGGTAGCAAGAGAAACATTTCTTAATCATGGTAGCAAGAGTAACATTTCTTAATCATGGTAGCAAGAGTAACATTTCTTAATCATGGTAGCAAGAGTAACATTTTTTTATCATGGTAGCAAGAGTAACATTTCTTAATCATGGTAGCAAGAGTAACATTTTTTAATCATGGTAGCAAGAGTAACATTTCTTAATCATGGTAGCAAGAGTAACATTTTTTAATCATGGTAGCAAGAGTAACATTTCTTAATCATGGTAGCAAGAGTAACATTTTTTAATCATGGTAGCAAGAGTAACATTTCTTAATCATGGTAGCAAGAGTAACATTTTTTAATCATGGTAGTAAGAGTAACATTTCTTAATCATGGTAGCAAGAGTAACATTTTTTAATCATGGTAGCAAGAGAAACATTTCTTAATCATGGCAGCAAGAGTAACATTTCTTAATCATGGTAGCAAGAGTAACATTTCTTAATCATGGTAGCAAGAGTAACATTTTTTAATCATGGTAGCAAGAGAAACATTTCTTAATCATGGTAGTAAGAGTAACATTTTTTAATCATGGTAGCAAGAGTAACATTTTTTAATCATGGTAGCAAGAGTAACATTTCTTAATCATGGTAGCAAGAGTAACATTTCTTAATCATGGTAGCAAGAGTAACATTTTTTAATCATGGTAGCAAGAGAAACATTTCTTAATCATGGTAGCAAGAGAAACATTTCTTAATCATGGTAGCAAGAGTAACATTTCTTAATCATGGTAGCAAGAGTAACATTTCTTAATCATGGTAGCAAGAGAAACATTTCTTAATCATGGTAGCAAGAGAAACATTTCTTAATCATGGTAGCAAGAGTAACATTTCTTAATCATGGTAGCAAGAGTATCATTTCTTAATCATGGTAGCAAGAGTAAAATTTCTTAATCATGGTAGCAAGAGTAACATTTCTTAATCATGGTAGCAAGAGTAACATTTCTTAATCATGGTAGCAAGAGTAACATTTCTTAATCATGGTAGCAAGAGTAACATTTTTTAATCATGGTAGCAAGAGTAACATTTCTTAATCATGGTAGTAAGAGTAACATTTTTTAATCATGGTAGCAAGAGTAACATTTTTTAATCATGGTAGCAAGAGTAACATTTCTTAATCATGGTAGCAAGAGTAACATTTCTTAATCATGGTAGCAAGAGTAACATTTTTTAATCATGGTAGCAAGAGTAACATTTCTTAATCATGGTAGCAAGAGTAACATTTTTTAATCATGGTAGCAAGAGTAACATTTTTTAATCATGGTAGCAAGAGTAACATTTTTTAATCATGGTAGTAAGAGTAACATTTTTTAATCATGGTAGCAAGAGTAACATTTCTTAATCATGGTAGCAAGAGAAACATTTCTTAATCATGGTAGCAAGAGAAACATTTCTTAATCATGGTAGCAAGAGTAACATTTCTTAATCATGGTAGCAAGAGTAACATTTCTTAATCATGGTAGCAAGAGTAACATTTTTTAATCATGGTAGCAAGAGAAACATTTCTTAATCATGGTAGTAAGAGTAACATTTCTTAATCATGGTAGCAAGAGTAACATTTTTTAATCATGGTAGCAAGAGTAACATTTCTTAATCATGGTAGCAAGAGTAACATTTCTTAATCATGGTAGCAAGAGTAACATTTTTTTATCATGGTAGCAAGAGAAACATTTCTTAATCATGGTAGTAAGAGTAACATTTTTTAATTATGGTAGCAAGAGTAACATTTTTTTATCATGGTAGCAAGAATAACATTTCTTAATCATGGTAGCAAGAGTAACATTTTTTTATCATGGTAGCAAGAGTAACATTTTTTTATTATGGTAGCAAGAGTAACATTTCTTAATCATTGTAGCAAGAGTAACATTTTTTAATCATGGTAACAAGAGTAACATTTTTTAATCATGGAAGCAAGAGTAACATTTCTTAATCATGGTAGCACGAGTAACATTTCTTAATCATGGTAGCAAGAGTAACATTTCTTAATCATGGTAGCAAGAGAAACATTTCTTAATCATGGTAGCAAGAGTAACATTTCTTAATCATGGTAGCAAGAGTAACATTTTTTATCATGGTAGCAAGAGTAACATTTCTTAATCATGGTAACAAGAGTAACATTTTTTAATCATGGAAGCAAGAGTAACATTTTTTAATCATGGTAGCAAGAGTAACATTTCTTAATCATGGTAGCAAGAGTAACATTTTTTAATCATGGTAGCAAGAGTAACATTTTTTATCATGGTAACAAGAGTAACATTTCTTAATCATAGTAGCAAGAGTTACATTTCTTAATCATGGTAGCAAGAGTAACATTTCTTAATCATGGTAGCAAGAGTAACATTTTTTTATCATGGTAGCAAGAGTAACATTTTTTAATCATGGAAGCAAGAGTAACATTTTTTTATCATGGTAGCAAGAGTAACATTTTTTTATCATGGTAGCAAGAGTAACATTTCTTAATCATGGTAGCAAGAGTAACATTTCTTAATCATGGTAGCAAGAGTAACATTTTTTTAATCATGGTAGCAAGAGTAACATTTTTTTATCATGGTAGCAAGAGTAACATTTCTTAATCATGGTAGCAAGAGTAACATTTCTTAATCATGGTAGCAAGAGTAACATTTTTTTATCATGGTAGCAAGAGTAACATTTCTTAATCATGGTAGCAAGAGTAACATTTTTTAATCATGGAAGCAAGAGTAACATTTTTTTATCATGGTAGCAAGAGTAACATTTTTTTATCATGGTAGCAAGAGTAACATTTTGCATTATACTCATAATCTCAAGGATCTTTATACCAATTTTGAAGTACTTTTGGAGCCTGTAAGTCACTGCTAGAAAAATAGTGTTGAATTATAGATCGTAATACATTTTCACAAAAAATGTGAAAGCTACAACTATCATAAGATGGCATCAAATAAAAACATCAATCAATTCTTGATAATAAAATATTTTTTAGAGGGAGTTTGAAATTATGCAGAAGAAATCAGTAGATGCTTTTTATCTTTTCTAACATTGCTTCCTAAATTGCTTTGACTAAGAAAGTAATCACAAAGCAATTTCTTCTGCAATCATAATTTAGATAATGACTTTTCAAGACTAGAATTACGGCTTTGATCCTAAGCAGACTTTCTTGCAGACAAATGCGTTACACATGAAATTGGACTTTATTTAAGATACTTGCAAACAAGTATAAGAGCTTAAGGAAGCAGCTATTATTTGTTGTCCTGTGCTTCTCGTGTGGCTTGTACATAATGTCTTCATTTCGTTGTGACGCTCTTCATTAAATGAGTCAGAAAATGTAAGGCAGATGAAAGAGTGCAAGACACCCACCTACACAAATCAGCACATTAACCATGATGTTTTCACCCACTCATGTAAACATACTGGCATTCTTAGTAAGAAAAAAACATTGGTAAATATTAGAATGACCTCATTACAAATATATTGATGAACATAAATGATGTACGATTACCAATATAAACTTAAGAATATGTACATACCTTGAGAGTAACAAACAAGTATATATATAGAATTACCTATGTTTAAATATATCTACAAAGAAATAGTAAAACAAAGACTACATAGACTATCTACAACTAATGGTAAAATAGAGACTACATGGGCTATCTAGAAACTAATCGTAAAATAGACACTACATGGGCTATCTACAATACTAATGGTAAAATATATACAAGATGGGTTATCTATAAACCAATGGTAAAATACAGACTACATGCACTATCTACAAACCAATGGTAAAATAGAGACTACATGGGCTATCTACAAACCAATGGTAAAATAGAGACTACATGGCCTATCTACAATCTACTGGTATAATAGAAATTACATGGCCTATCTACAATCTACTGGTAAAATAGAGACTACATGGTTCATCTACAAACTAATGGTAAAATAGAGACTACATGGCCTATCTACAAACTAATCGTAAAATAGAGACTACATTGCCTATCTAGAAACTAATGGTAAAATAGAGACTACATGGCCTATCTACAAACTAATGGCAAAATAGAGACTACATTGCCTATCTAGAAACTAATGGTAAAATAGAGACTACATGGTTTATCTACAAACTAATGGTAAAATAGAGACTACATGGTTTATCTACAAACCAATGGTAAAATAGAGACTACATGGTCTATCTACAAACTAATGGTAAAATAGAGAACATGTGAGCTATCTACAATCTACCGGTAAAATAGAGACTACATGGGCTGACTATAAACTAATGGTAAAATAGAGAGTACATGGCCTATCTACAAACCAATGGTAAAATAGAGACTACATGGTTTATCTACAAACTAATGGTAAAATAGAGACTACATGGTTTATCTACAAACCAATGGTAAAATAGAGAATACATGGTTTATCTACAAACTAATGGTAAAATAGAGATTACATGGTTTATCTACAAACTAATGGTAAAATAGAGACTACATGGTTTATCTACAAACCAATGGTAAAATAGAGACTACATGGTTTATCTACAAACCAATGGTAAAATAGAGACTACATGGGCTATCTACAAACCAATGGTAAAATAGAGACTACATGGTTTATCTACAAACTAATGGTAAAATAGAGACTACATGGTTTATCTACAAACTAATGGTAAAATAGAGACTACATGGTTTATCTACAAACTAATGGTAAAATAGAGAGTACATGGCCTATCTACAAACCAATGGTAAAATAGAGACTACCTGGCCTATCTACAATCTACTGGTAAAATAGAAATTACATGGCCTATCTACAATCTACTGGTAAAATAGAGACTACATGGCCTATCTACAATCTACTGGTAAAATAGAGACTACATGGCCTATTTACAATCTACTGGTAAAATAGAAATTACATGGCCTATCTACAATCTACTGGTAAAATAGAAATTACATGGCCTATCTACAATCTACTGGTAAAATAGAAATTACATGGCCTATCTACAATCTACTGGTAAAATAGAGACTACATGGCCTATCTACAAACTAATGGTAAAATAGAGACTATGTGAGCTATATACAATCTACCGGTAAAATAGAGACTACATGGGCTGACTATAAACTAATGGTAAAATAGAGAGTACATGGCCTATCTACAAACCAATGGTAAAATAGAGAGTACATGGCCTATCTACAAACCAATGGTAAAATAGAGACTACCTGGCCTATCTACAATCTACTGGTAAAATAGAAATTACATGGCCTATCTACAATCTACTGGTAAAATAGAGACTACATGGCCTATCTACAATCTACTGGTAAAATAGAGACTACATGGCCTATCTACAAGCTACTGGTAAAATAGAAATTACATGGCCTATCTACAATCTACTGGTAAAATAGAAATTACATGGCCTATCTACAAACTACTGGTAAAATAGAAATTACATGGCCTATCTACAATCTACTGGTAAAATAGAGACTACATGGCCTATCTACAATCTACTGGTAAAATAGAAATTACATGGCCTATCTACAATCTACTGGTAAAATAGAGACTACATGGTCTATCTACAAACTAATGGTAAAATAGAGACTATGTGAGCTATCTACAATCTACCGGTAAAATAGAGACTACATGGGCTGACTATAAACTAATGGTAAAATAGAGAGTACATGGCCTATCTACAAACCAATGTAAAATAGAGACTACATGGTTTATCTACAAACCAATGGTAAAATAGAGACTACATTGTTTATCTACAAACTAATGGTAAAATAGAGACTACATGGTTTATCTACAAACCAATGGTAAAATAGAGACTACATGGTTTATCTACAAACTAATGGTAAAATAGAGACTACATGGTTTATCTACAAACTAATGGTAAAATAGAGACTACATGGTTTATCTACAAACCAATGGTGAAATAGAGACTACATGGTTTATCTACAAACCAATGGTAAAATAGAGACTACATGGGCTATCTACAAACCAATGGTAAAATAGAGACTACATGGTTTATCTACAAACTAATGGTAAAATAGAGACTACATGGTTTATCTACAAACTAATGGTAAAATAGAGACTACATGTTTTATCTACAAACTAATGGTAAAATAGAGACTACATGGTTTATCTACAAACTAATGGTAAAATAGAGACTACATGGTTTATCTACAAACTAATGGTAAAATAGAGACTACATGGTTTATCTACAAACTAATGGTAAAATAGAGACTACATGGTTTATCTACAAACTAATGGTAAAATAGAGACTACATGGTTTATCTACAAACTAATGGTAAAATAGAGACTACATGGTTTATCTACAAACTAATGGTAAAATAGAGACTACATGGTTTATCTACAAACCAATGGTAAAATAGAGACTACATGGTTTATCTACAAACCAATGGTAAAATAGAGACTACATGGTTTATCTACAAACCAATGGTAAAATAGAGACTACATGGTTTATCTACAAACTAATGGTAAAATAGAGACTACATGGTTTATCTACAAACTAATGGTAAAATAGAGACTACATGGTTTATCTACAAACTAATGGTAAAATAGAGACTACATGGTTTATCTTCAAACCAATGGTAAAATAGAGACTACATGGTTTATCTACAAACCAATGGTAAAATAGAGACTACATGGTTTATCTACAAACCAATGGTAAAATAGAGACTACATGGTTTATCTACAAACTAATGGTAAAATAGAGACTACATGGTTTATCTACAAACCAATGGTAAAATAGAGACTAAATGAGTTATCTACAAACTAATGGAAAAACAAAAACTGCAACGGCTATTAATAAAATAATGGTAAAATAGAGACTATATTGGCTATTTACGAAGTAATGAGTTTAAATGTAATGTGAAAAAACACCATTCTGCACAACTCTTAACTTAGAACGTCCCTGTAGGTATGACCTCTAATTCACATTAGGCTTTTTTGTTTCAGTAACAATGCAAATTGATTAAAAGTAAAATAATAATATAATTGAATTAAAACAAAAACTATATGGCCTTTCTACAAAGAAATAGTAAAATAAAAAATGTTTAATATCTACCAAATAATGGTTCCATAGAGAATACATTTCATATGTAAATACCATTTAATTAACAAATAAAAACAAAACATAAGTTGTTTTTCTCTGTGCTATCTTTGACAAATATACATTTAATGAGAAAACTGACAGAAAATCTCATTCTGTGTTCAATCTCCTAAAATCAATGAAAGGAAATAAAAAGAATTGCAGCAAGGAAAGAGAAAATTAGCATTAGAATTTGGTTCTGCTTTTTTTTCTCCTTTTTTTTATTATTATTATTTGGGGTGGGCTAAGAAAGGATAAAGATTATAAAGACGAAGAGAAAAGAATTAGTTTCACAAAACCCCCTAGTACCATTGTTTTTTTTTTTGTTTTTTTTTTTAATGTTTTGCGATCTTAACATAATTTGAAAAGAATGGCCATTGTCTTTTTCTTTCTTCTTTAGTTCGAGCAGCTTTGATATGATGTTAATAGAAACGAAAACAGATGAGTCAGCACAAATATAAAAACAGAATTTGGAAGTAGACAAAACCATGGCATACTGAACTAAATGTGACCAAATCAACTGCTGTAAGTGATTTAATGAAGACGAAAGGATTTTGTTGTTTATGTCAAAGATAGGTGTGTTTTTTTTTAATGTATTTTGCATAGAATAGGTTAAATATTGGTGAAATCACATTAAGGTTTTGGAATGTTTTGTATGAAAGTTTAAAAATTTGTGCAGTTTGTGTTTATTTTGTGTAAAGTTTCATGTGGTTTGTATCATTGATGTGACCTAAACGTTTACAGTTTAGTTGTTAGCAAAACAATTTTGATTTGGTGATTTCATGTTTGTTGTGACTAGTTTGATTTGTTATCAAATTTAATATTTTATAGGAAAGTTTTTGGTAGGATTTGGATCAGATTTGGCTTAAATTGATATACCTTACAGATATAGGATTCAGTGAAAATAATAAGGAATTGAAAGCAATGAATTGTCTTGCTAGAGAATGACAACCATAATAAAATTATAATAATAACCCAATAATAATATAAAGACTTGTATATTTGTTTTAAATGAACATACATTTATTTGCAGACAAATGAGTAATATATGCAGGTGTGTATTCATGCATGCATATAAAGGTATTTAAGTGTGCCTATTGAATTTAGTTGTAATATATCCATAATACTGTAAGTTTTAAAATAGCAAAAGTGTGTATGTAAGAGCAATATTGTTCAGTGTGTGTGTGTGTGTGTGTGTGTGTATATATATATATATATATACATACACACATTTTTCTCTTCGTCTTTATAATCTTTATCCTTTCTTAGCCCACCCCAAATAATAATAATTAAAAAAAAAAAAAGAAAAAAAAAAGCAGAACCAAATTCTAATGCTAATTTTCTCTTTCCTTGCTGCAATTCTTTTTATTTCCTTTCATTGATTTTAGGAGATTGAACACATTTTACCATTAGTATGTGTGTGTGTGTGTGTGTATATATATATATATATATATATATATATATATATATATATATATATATATATATATAAAATAGCTGTTGTGGCTGCTGGAATCGATTAGTTCTTTTACATGTTAACACGAGGGAATAAAGTTCTTGTAACAGGGAAAATTTTAGGCGGGAAGTAACTAAAATATTTCAACATGGAGATATCCAACAGACTGACTAACTGGTTGTGCCGTGGTTTTTTTTAAAATACATTTCTTTGAAAACTTAAAAATTTTCACGTTTTATGATCGAATTAGTTAAAAAAAAAAATGTAGGTATCAACTGCATCTCACAACTTGTCATCACAAAGTAAAGTAAAAAATATAAGAAAGGGAAATATACATTACTGGATTTAAAAGAAAATATAAAGAATTTATCTTTTTAACGATTGATAACAGCTAAGATTAAAACAATTGAGGGGGGGGCTGGGTCGATAAAAAATATTGTTTGTTGAGGTTGCAATATTTAATGGAAGATGAAGTGAAGAATTTACTCAAAGGAAGATAAACATTTGGACAGAAAAAGAAATCTTTGTCACTGATCTTTGTTACAAAAGAATAAGTAAATAGGAGACAATCGTCAAAGTTATCAGCCTTCGCTTATAGAGTTTTTAACATTTTATAAAATCTAAATAAAATAATAAAATTAATGTTACAACTATAATTAACAAACTTGGTATATAGATTAAAATCTAGAAATACTCAAATGAATAAATAATTTCTGTGGGATTATTTACAGGAATTAATGATTTTTTTTTTTTTAGAAACAGCAAATATATTTTCATCAAAACAAGGCTAAAATGATCTCTACATTAAATTTTTTTTTTTACACAAACAATTAAATAAGATAAATATTTTAGATTAAAAAACACTAAGAGATTTCCTAATCCTGATTATTTTACTCATTAAGACATCTTTGATTGAATAAAATATTCCATGTGAGTGATTGTAAATAAGAATACGCACGATTTGAAAAACGTAAAATATTATTAAAAATAATTTTTCAAAAAATGTATACGAATAAAATTAGTTTTAAAATCTTATTAAAAAAAAATGATAAATAAAAATGTATGGCATACATCTCTGGCTCAGTAGCTTATTGCTAATTATAAATTTGAAAAAAGAAACCTCCAGAACATGAAATTTACATTCCATCATGTGATTATATGAACATTTGTTTCCGTAAGGCTTTTTTCCTATATTTTAATTTCAGATCAAAACATGATCAACTGCAGTTTAGTTCCGATATTGAATCATGTTTAAAACTTATTCTGTTTAATTGTTCTAATTACTCATAATTTACAATTAACTGAACAATTCACCTATTTCTATATTAGCTATGTATTTCCCTCACCTCCCCTTTCACCATGTTGATTCAACCACTCTAATATTTCTTAACGTCTCTGAGCATTCAACTGTTCTGCATCATCTAACCTAAGAGTTCTCATCCATTCTTTCACTGTAGACTTAACAATGAACGATTAGGTTTCTGAATTTTTTAGATGAGAATTGTTAATTTGGAGTAGGATTATTCCAATCAGTTCAATAGAATTATTTTCATTTATGGATGTTGGTAACCTTCACATGGTTCCTCTCGTCAATATCTGATTCGAGAAAGAATTGGGGAAATTCATATGAATTAGTTTTTCAAAGAGTTCTTAATGAACTTCATATTCATGAAACATTTCTTTGATAATTCTGTGTGTGATGCA
Organism: Euprymna scolopes; assembly: GCF_053919585.1. Taxonomy (NCBI): domain Eukaryota; kingdom Metazoa; phylum Mollusca; class Cephalopoda; order Sepiida; family Sepiolidae; genus Euprymna; species Euprymna scolopes. The sequence continues at coordinate 112,306,869 of NC_136497.1, forward strand.
ACGGGCAGATGATTCTGTTGGAAAACTGTCATCATCATAAAATTAGCGCATCTTTTATTTAAAATGTTGTGGTTGCAATGTCTTCAAAGTTTCATGCATATATTGTCACAAATTACCTCCGATGGATTTTGAGAGATTGTCTGGTTCATTATCCGGTAAATCTTTCAAAGTTGAATTCCTCTTTATCACGCTTTGTTGATGCCACAGAACACAGAACAATTTATCGTGTGGACAATATCAAAAGCTTTCACAGTTTGGAAATCATGAAATCAATGACAACAAAGGACACATTCCATTTGAATTTAGATTCAGCAGAAATATCAAAGAATTTCGCTAATAACGTCCTCACCGTTTGCTGTCACGGAGAGTCTCTGTTCCCTCCTCTTTTGTTTTTTGCTAAACGTTGCAGTTTAATTACGGATAAGGTTTGCTAATTCGGTCTTACGATAATCAAGATTCAAAATCAACTGTTAACTGCAATTACACAATAGAGAAAAAACAAGTTTTGCCTCATACAACATTAAAAAAAAATTATAACATGGCGTAACGGATAAAGTACTTGGTTAATTCAGTTGTTAATGACACTTTTTTGGAGGTTGAAGGGAACAACGCTCAGTACGGGAAATACTCAAAATACAATTGTGAATTACTTAGAAATTTTGGCTCAACAAGAGAATGCTACCCTCGTGGATTAAATAAATTCCATGCAAATTTCAGAGTTTGACAGAAAAATTGCCAAGTTCAACAAGATATAACTGAAGAAGGCCAGGGGTTACAGCAACCAAAATGTTGTGAAAATAACACTAAAGAAATCCAGAAACAGAAAAAATAATTTTGCTTTGTACTATAAAAAAAAATCCTTACAATTCTTTTTTGCTAATCATACCGGAATGTTTTTCTATAGAAAGTCCCAATATATAAGGTGCTTTGAAAGTCGATGGCATAACCTCTGGATTCTGTTATGTAGAATAACCTTAATAGCATTTTGCTACTAGTTTAATTTCTCTTGTGGTTCATTTCTTTTTCTGCTGGATCTTTGATTTTTGCTAATCATATTTGTTTACCTGTTTTTGATCTGTTGAAATAAAAAGACCCCACATTTGCAGGATGCCAACTAAGTTCTCCATATTGGCCATCAAACAAGTTCCTGCTACCCAGATCTTTCTTTTGAGTTTCATTGCTTTTTTGATTTGGTGTTATTCTTTTCATGGTTTTGTTAGTAGCCCAGAATTATTCTACATGTGTTTCTGTCACAGAGATTGTGTTTATCTAGTCTATTGTGTTTATCTAGTCTATATGTAGAACAATATCAAACACATTGTAAATACTAATTGTTTAGCATAAAGAATGTTGATCTTCATTTATATATCTATATACTATATCTATAGTTTAGCATTTCTGGATCTGTTTACACATATAGAACATAATCTTGAAATTTGATTACTACAGACATTGTGTATAGAATAGAAATGCTACTGCAGAGAGAAACTGTAGATAAATCGATTTATAAAAAAAAAAAATTATAGCAAAAGCAAAGTGATACAATTGAAAAAACAATACAGTCTCTACCTCCCAAATATCAACAACAACAGTGGTAAAAATAGATACCAACATTGATGACCCGGGGGTACCAAAGTACAAGCTAGTAGGCACCGTAATCACTTATGAATTTTTGAAACCTTAACACAGTCCCTCTTATACTGATTCTTAAGAAAGAAAAAAATCAGAGAAACCAATGCCAACAACAGAAACGAACAGTCAAAAACAAGTAGTTTGATGCCAATTCTTATAAATGTACATTTTAGTGAAAACTTTCAAACATGTAAATTCAAAAGATTGGTTTGTGTTTTACTGTTGCACACATTTATGAGGATTTTATTGAAAGAAAATCTCTTGATCATCACGTGTTATCAGATATGGATTAGTGCTGAAGAAACATTGTTAAATGTCCATATTAAATTATGAGACAACATTATGTGTGTCTTTACATTTCTTGCATCAACATAACTTTGATAAATATACATTGCATATTTATTTGGAATTTTATAATTGAATACTCATTGAAATCAAGAATGCAATACAAAATAAATCAAAATTAATAAAATCTTATTTTAAAAAATAGCTAGGCTATCTATGATCGCATTGTATATATATTAACATACATAATTCCTCAACTTTGACATTGGTTAATAATCTTGCTTTTAGAAGGATTACAAAGTTCTATGATCTCTTAGTCATAATGCATTGTGATGTCATAATAGACTCTCTCTCGCATCTGAAATCAAAATTAGAATCACCAGATTGTGATGTTATAATTGACCTCTCCATTTCTTTCTCTCATTCACATCATTTTATTCCTCTTGCCACTTTTCATATTAGTTGCCACTTTTGGACATTATTTATCTTTCTCCAACTATCTAAAATATATACAGATGAAGTAACAAGCAAACAAAATAAAAACAAAAGAGTTTTAGGAGCAAATAAGTTCAATAACAAAATTAAAATGTCAAACCTCTATATGACTTAGAGATTTTGTTCTTTATGTCTGTTTTTTCCTCAGATCTAAATTAAGATTTTATGAAAGCAATGTCTTGTTCACATTGCTAAATGGAAGTGAATCTGGACATCTCAACATCAGCCAAGAGAGAAAATTAGATGCATTTGATTCCAAGTACCTTAGAAACATTCTTGGGATCAAATGAAAAAACCGAACTACCAACCAAGAAGTCAGAGACCAGACTAACCAACAAGTAGTATAGTCAATAATTTACAAATGACATCTAGGCAGGCTCAAACATCCCCTAAGATTGGCTCCAGAGAGAATTGCCAACCAAGATTGGCTCCAATGGATTGATGGAGAAAGAATAGGAATAGCAAAAGTGAACCGAAACATCGAAAGAGATTTTATTGCAATGAGAAAAAACTGGATGGACGCTGTGGATCTGATTCAGATTGAAAACAATGATGTATTTTGACTGCTACATGTATTGCAGGACATGGGAGTTCTTAGGGCCTAATTAAATATTCCTCATCTCTACATGATGTACACAGTGTTTTTTATCTTAATATTTATTAAATAGAGGCGATTAATACAAACACAGACACCAAATATAAATTTAATATAGTCACACTATCTGCCAACAAGGTTTATGCAAACTTTCAATATCCATTTTCAAAGACATTTTAAGGCTTTTCAAAGTTTTTCAAGGCCATCTTCAGACAAAATTCAAGTTTTCAAAACAAAATACAAATTTTCAAAACAAAATTTGGGGTTTGTTTTACAATCCACAATGATTCGAAAAGTGGTAAAAGAAAATCAACAAATAAATGTTACCATAGTTATTTTGCGACCTACCTGCATTTTTTTTGGGTATTTTTACGTAGTTTCAAATGCTTTTTATTTAATCTCTTTGCAGCTTTTAATTTCCAACCAAGATCGCTGCTGTCTGGTCCTTTTTTTTTTTTTTTTTTGGTCAGCCTAATTTTAAATTATCACAGATTTTTTTTTTATGGGGGAGGGCGGTGGAGATTTGCCATTGGAGAGGCCCGTCTGCATAATGAAAGGATTTTTTTTTTTAGAGGGGGGGGGGCAATTTTATTTAAAGCAACTCCTCTCCCTTTGTGTATTCTCCATATAGAATAATTAAATTTAAATGAGAACAAAAATAGAGGGAGATTCGAATACCCCTACTCAAAAAAAAAAAAGCAAGAAAAAAAAAATTTGTGATAATCAAAAACTAGGTCAGCCGGGCTGAAAAAATGGAGCCCTTTATCACGAAACTACCAAGGTAGTTTTGTGATAAAGGGCTGTAACTCTTATATCCACACTACTATGCAATTTTAGAACAAAGTATTTCGATTTTATTTTCAATATTTAAAAAAATATTTTAATGGTATTTTTTATTAATACTTAAAAAATGATGTAATAGCATTTACTCCGATTTTATTTTTAATAATTCGACATAAATTCTTACTGGACATAAAAAATGCAATTTTCAAGAAATTTTCAAGACATTTTCCATATTTTCAAGGATTTCTCAAGGTAATAATAAAAATAAAGCCTTTTGAAGACAAAAGTCAAAATTCAAGGACTTTTCAAGTCTGTACAAACCCTGTGTAAAAAATATATGCTGCATGCTTTCCAGATATTATCAGCCGATTTTAATCAATAGCATAAATTCTTATAATATTTCTGAGAAAAGTCATTTTCCTAAACGTCATTTACAGGTGATAACAAGCTACTTACTCATTTTTTTTCTCCTCTCACTCTCCTTGACGAGTCTGGGATCTTTTATAAATTTGCCAAATTTTTTCACACGCTGTCTGTGTTTACTTTTTTATTCCATAAATTTATCATTAATTCTTTTGGCTACCTTAAATAAATAACTTTAAAAAATAATTTAACTACAAAATTAAATCCATCAGAATGCATGACAGTTTCTTCATAAAAAAACTTAGCCATTTTAATAGTTTGTTAATTAATAGTTGAAAAAAAAATGGAATTTGTGAGAACTTAAACTATTGAATAGAAAATAATTTTTGGCCTTAAAAATAATTACTAGAAAATAAAAATAAAGATTAAAACAACACTGCTTTCATTATAATCGTTATAAGTTTATAATAATTTGGTTCAATTGATGACCAAACGATACAATAATTAATTTAACTTTCCAAACTTATTTACAATATATATTATTTGGTAAAAATAAAATAAACAAACAAAAAAGCAAAGTAAAGACTCTAGGGCAATGCGGAATAGGTACAGTTAGTGTAATAAATATATAAATACGTGTGAAAAAAATGGTCTTCCTGTTTATGGTGTACTTACATAGTAAAATTACAGACGGTTTCATTAAATAAATATAAGTTGTATATGTAAGAAAAAAGAAACAAAGAAAAAGAGAAAAAAAAAAGAAAGGGAAAAAACGCAGCAGATTATTTCGATAATTATGAAGGTGTACGAGGCAAACATTTCAAGCATCTCAGCCTGAAGCTGATATTTATGATCGACCTAAAAACTCTCGACTTTCTTAATGATAGAGAGATTGATAAAAGCAAACAAAACCTTCCAACAGCCACGTAATTTACCTGCAGGACATTTTAATGGAGATTAGACGAAACCAAAGCAATGTTTACAGAAACATTGCTTTTTCTAGTATGTTTTAATTACAGCTAAAAAAAAAAAAAAAAAAGCATTGACATCTCTATTTATATAAAGTTAAGTATGTGTATACGTTAATTATATATTTCTTTATATATTTGTATGTACAGGATTCAATCCTAAACTAATCAAGCAAAAATAAATAATGTCTAACGTTGCGTGTAAAATCACTTTCGACTAATTATTTGACATCAATCAGAGAAAGTTTCAAAGAATTATCTATCATTATACTAAAGTTGTGTTAATCAACATTTGTTTACAAAGGATTTTTCTTGCATATTTTAATCATACAAAATACATGTTAAAATATTCCTTCGTTTGAGTTAGGTTTGAAAAAACTTCCCCTTTTAATTGTTCTAATTTGTCACAATTTAAATCAAGCCATTAAATGAACCATCTCTTACTATCACCATCATTCACTATATTCCTCCCCCACCAAACACACTCTTATTTCAGATAGTATATATCACTATCACGCTTACATCTCTAACTCTGTTTATGAAGAAGTAAGAAATAAAAAGATTGAAGTAGTTGATTATAAACCAAAGTGAATATCACCAGTAATAATATATTTAACACATAGCTGTAGAGATAAAGAAGAGGGGGGGGGTGAATGGTTAGCAGAAAAGGACTAATTTAGGATTTTGTCTAAATTATATTAATATTTAGGTGGTTTTTCAAATTCACTTTTTCCTGATTCAAACAACAATTAAACTTCATTTAAATGAATGACCTAATTGGTTCTATTTTAATCTAGTCTTTCCCCCTCTCTCTCTCTCTCTCTCTGTCTCTCTCTCTCTCTCTCTATATATATATATATAGCAAAAAAAAAAAAAAAAATAGACTCGATCACAGTCCTTTCTTATCCTTCTATCCCTGACAGACAACTTAGTTAACATTTAAATAAAATTTAACAAATAGATAAAAATCAAAATAAAGTAAAATATTTATATAAAACAACTGAAAAAAGACTCCTTAACAGTAAATACTCCTGATTAGGGATCAAAAGCATTCAAGGAAAAATTTTCATTACAGAATCACTCTGCTACATAGTAAACAATTTGCCACCAATGACCAAGTGAAATGCTCAACAAATTGAGAGAATCAGCAGAAAGGTCAGAAAAAGAGAACTCTGTTGTATTCAACCAGACATGCCTTGAAAATGACTTGCTGCCTAAAAATATGAATATGAATATATATATAAAAGCTCGAGTCTTGAACTTCTGGTTTGTTGGCTGTCATGGTTCTTGTGAGCTGCAACGTTGTTTGGCTGTGGAAATAATTATATAACCTCTCACATTCTGAGATATATATATATATATATATATATATATATATATATATATAAAGCTGAACGTCTGTGTGTGTGTGTGTGTGTGTGTTTGGTCACGAATAGGCTCCTATATGGTTGACTATTTTAAAAAAACTGATTACATATAATGATAGAATATGTATTGAGGATCAGGAATGGGTATGTTTGATCTGGCAGAATGGTGGTTCATTAAAATTGTGGGGTCTGCGTTCGCGCCTGGACCCCAAAGTATGAAAATAAAAAATAGAAAAAAAAAAGACGTTTACAAGGGTTTTTGATATAGATGTACATAAGAATACTTTGATAAGTATGTTTCAACTTAAATAGGGATGGTATAATAAAATTGTGGGGTCTGCGTTCGCGCCTTTACTCCATGGAAATATGGCACAAACTTTAACAAAGATTTTTCATATCTATTTGCGTAAGTATACTTTGATAATTATGTTTCAGTTTGAAGAAATATGGTATAATAAAATTGTTGTGTGTTCCATCGCGCCTGACCTCCATAGAATGGAAATATGTCACAAAGTTTAACAAGGTTTTTTAAAAGGGGTGAGGATCCACAATAACACCTTAACTTTAATCTTAATTCACGTTAGCTTTTATTTATTTTTTTTAATTGAATCATATTGTGTCGAATAAATTCACCTAATAAATTCACATTCTTATTAAAGTGAAAGCCAAAAAAAAAAGTCGGAACTTTAGACAATTCTCGACACAAATTTTGCATAACTCTGTTTTTTTTCTTCTCCACTTGCACGTGGCACTCTTTCGAAAATAGATAAATAGATAAATAATAAAAAATAAGAACGTTACTTGTTATCATGTCAAAAGAAGGAAAAAATCCTGCTCACGTGATTACGTGTCTTTTTAAAAACATTTACATAACCTTTTTATTTTTATTTATATATCTGTTTAAGCTTTTTTGCCAGTGTACTAGGAGGAATTCAGTTGATTACAACCCTTTCTGCGTGTTCTTTACATTACAATAGTACAACCCTGAATCCGACGGCGCAATACTACACCGTTCAATACTGTAAAACTGAAACGAAGCCGTTTTGCTTGAAAAGGTTGCCATTTCCTTATTCATATTTATATCGATTCTTTGCTTTAAAAAACTAAAGTAATTATGTGTTTACTTTTTTAATATCCCATTTTGCTGTTTCGGATTATTTTACTAAAGTAAGTAAAGCTTCATTATTTTTAAAAACTGTTTTTGTTTCTTTGCTTTTCGATATTTCGTCGATATTATTCAGTAAGAGTGTTTAGCAGAAAAGCCAACAAACGACTACTCGAAAAAATAAATATACAAGAAATAAATGTTACCATAGTCAATAAAAGTTCAGTTCATGTTTTTTTTTTTGTTTTGAAATAGTTTTTAATGCTCTTTACTTGAAATAATTTCAGCAAACCGAAATTAAAACGAAATTTGAGGCAATAACTACTTAAATGAATTTTTATATAAACTACACATGCCATAATCGAATATTCCTCAAGCACAAAATAACGAAAAACATTAAAATATGTTTATAAATATTCCTTACGCTGACGGAACTCTCTTAAATTGTTAACACAGAATGCTCAGATGCCCCTCCTTCAAATTGAAAACGGAGCTCTCCCTTTCAAAGTCGCTGCCATTTTGATTTTTTTTAAATCGATTCATGATAAAAAATTTTTTATTTTTACAAACTACTTAAAAATACAAAGCAATGAACTTTTCTACCATAAAAGTAACTTTTATTGACTATAGTAACATTTATTTCTTGTATATTTATATTATTATATATATAACATTTTCTCTTTGTAAGGAAACATCATTTTGTTGGTCACTCTTGGCTACGAATGGAAACAAAGTTGATATAAAAAAATATATTTATGCAAAAATTATCTTTACTTTCATCATATTTTGCTTAGGGTAAAATTTTTAAGTATCAAAACCTATCTCTATACAACCCCCTCCTTTTCATAACCTATCATACTTTCATCAATCACAGTCCATTTTCTGTAGGCTGTTTTTGAACCCAATCAACGACGGGTACTTCTGCTAGTATATATATACCCCAGGTCCTGCTGGGTCACCGAAGTTAAGCAACGTTGAACCTGGTCAGTACTAAAAATGGGTGACCATTTGGGACTTCCAGATGCTGTATGTGCTCTCTGCTTATCTCGACATTGTTTCCAGTTGTCCTGGACTTCTAGCCACTGGACTCAAGCAGTGCCGATTCAGAAGAGGTGTGGTTGGGATTGCGCAACCCTTGCCTCACAATTACATGCGCAGCTGCCCTACATATGCATGCTGAAAAAGAGCCACCTCTTCTGGTTTGGACATGTGAGAATGCATAATGGTCGCATCCCAAAGGATCTCCTTTTATTGGGAAAGCACCTTCCTTGAATTAGGAAAGCACATCATATGCACGCCTCAGCTGCATTTCAGAGATGTCTGCTAAAGAGATCTGAACGCTTTGGGAATTGATCACAGCAGGTGGAAAAGTTTGGCCTTTGTTCGCCTTGCTTGGAGATAGGCTGAGGTTTGAAGAGAGAAATGTGCCAAAAACAGAGTGAGGAAAAGAAAGCTCGAATCCAGAAACAATAAGAAAACAATTTGTAATATACTAAGACTAAATGTTGCCAATGCAAAACTAAAACGTTATTTTTCATTGTATTTGAAATTCAGTTCAGTTGTCTTCAGATAAATTATTGAATTGAAGAATACTTGAATGCCATTTGATTTTTTCAAATGTATTGTCTCATTAAAGAGAATAATGGACGAAGAATCAAAAGTTCAAAAAGATGCACCTGAAGAATATTGGAGATTATAGCAGTCGAAACATGAAAATAAAAACCAAGATGAGAACAGCAGTCTGAATAATTCAAATGATCTAAATGATCCTCATCTCAAGAAATTCGACATTTTCATTTGTCACATTTAAGTTTGAAATTACATTTTCGTGATGATAATCCATTCCTGTTAATTTTAACTAAATACATTTAGTAGGAAAAATATTTTCATTTTAATGTGATAAAAAAAACTTATTTGAAGAAAATAAACAAATAAAATGAAAATATTTATAGAATTTAAGAAAAAAGAAGCTGTTGATTAAATGAATAGAAAACTTTTGTAAAATGATGGCTTCAAGCTGGAGATCTTTCTTGAAATAATGCATCACAAGCAGAAACATCTGAACATCATGGTCTAACTTGCAATAAACGAATGTTATATAATGTGCAAGACATTATCTAAAACTATAACTTATCTATTTCTATGGAATTTTTATGACATTTTTATTTTACCATTATATCAGCTTATATGAAGCCATATTCGATGATAAAGTTACAAGTGAAAGTAATTGCCTGTTTAACCAGACAACGTTGGACTTGTTAGCTTCAAACTAAGAACTCATTTCATATGAACATTAAGAGAACACAAAATAATAAAATAAACATCTATAAACTTTCACATCCAATAGTTATGCAAATCATCTACATATATACACAGGCTGTTTGGAAAATCGATGATATATCTTCGGGATTATATTTTACTAGTAGGAAAACTCGACGTTGCCTGTGGTTGAATGAGGATCTATGAATGTTCCACACTTCAAATATTTTTAATTGTCATCGAAATCGGTGAAATTGCTCATTTTCCAATTACCTGAATAGATTGTCTACTCTAATCGAAGACCCACCAAGAGGAAGCTTTACATGCCTCCTCACAGTGACTTAATCCTGAATACATTGTAGTCTACATTGCACTGTAGAGAACCTACTGTCGATTTTATAAAATTATTTTTATATAATGGTTTAATTAAAGCTTCAAATGCAAAAGTCAAGTATTATAGTTCAATTGTGTTCTAAAAAGAAACAATCATTTTGAACACACTCTTATCTTATAAAAGAACCTACTGTCGATTTTATAAAATTATTTTTATATAATGGTTTAATTAAAGCTTCAAATGCAAAAGTCAAGTATTATAGTTCAATTGTGTTCTAAAAAGAAACAATCATTTTGAACACACTCTTATCTTATAAAAGAACCTACTGTCGATTTTATAAAATTATTTTTATATAATGGTTTAATTAAAGCTTCAAATGCAAAAGTCAAGTATTATAGTTCAATTGTGTTCTAAAAAAAAACAATCATTTTGAACACACTCTTATCTTATAAAAGAACCTACTGTCGATTTTATAAAATTATTTTTATATAATGGTTTAATTAAAGCTTCAAATGCAAAAGTCAAGTATTATAGTTCAATTGTGTTCTAAAAAGAAACAATCATTTTGAACACACTCTTATCTTATAAAAGAACCTACTGTCGATTTTATAAAATTATTTTTATATAATGGTTTAATTAAAGCTTCAAATGCAAAAGTCAAGTATTATAGTTCAATTGTGTTCCAAAAAGAAACAATCATTTTGAACACACTCTTATCTTATAAAAGAACATACTGTTGATTTTATAAAATTATTTTTATATAATGGTTTAATTAAAGCTTCAAATGCAAAAGTCAAGTATTATAGTTCAATTGTGTTCTAAAAAAAAACAATCATTTTGAACACACTCTTATCTTATAAAAGAACATACTGTTGATTTTATAAAATTATTTTTATATAATGGTTTAATTAAAGCTTCAAATGCAAAAGTCAAGTATTATAGTTCAATTGTGTTCTAAAAAAAAACAATCATTTTGAACACACTCTTATCTTATAAAAGAAGATACTGTCGATTTTATAAAATTATTTTTATATAATGGTTTAATTAAAGCTTCAAATGCAAAAGTCAAGTATTATAGTTCAATTGTGTTCTAAAAAGAAACAATCATTTTGAACACACTCTTATCTTATAAAAGAACCTACTGTCGATTTTATAAAATTATTTTTATATAATGGTTTAATTAAAGCTTCAAATGCAAAAGTCAAGTATTATAGTTCACTTGTGTTCCAAAAAGAAACAATCATTTTGAACACACTCTTATCTTATAAAAGAACATACTGTTGATTTTATAAAATTATTTTTATATAATGGTTTAATTAAAGCTTCAAATGCAAAAGTCAAGTATTATAGTTCAATTGTGTTCTAAAAAGAAACAATCATTTTGAACACACTCTTATCTTATAAAAGAACATACTGTCGATTTTATAAAATTATTTTTATATAATGGTTTAATTAAAGCTTCAAATGCAAAAGTCAAGTATTATAGTTCAATTGTGTTCTAAAAAAAAACAATCATTTTGAACACACTCTTATCTTATAAAAGAACCTACTGTCGATTTTATAAAATTATTTTTATATAATGGTTTAATTAAAGCTTCAAATGCAAAAGTCAAGTATTATAGTTCACTTGTGTTCCAAAAAGAAACAATCATTTTGAACACACTCTTATCTTATAAAAGAACATACTGTTGATTTTATAAAATTATTTTTATATAATGGTTTAATTAAAGCTTCAAATGCAAAAGTCAAGTATTATAGTTCAATTGTGTTCTAAAAAGAAACAATCATTTTGAACACACTCTTATCTTATAAAAGAACATACTGTCGATTTTATAAAATTATTTTTATATAATGGTTTAATTAAAGCTTCAAATGCAAAAGTCAAGTATTATAGTTCACTTGTGTTCCAAAAAGAAACAATCATTTTGAACACACTCTTATCTTATAAAAGAACATACTGTTGATTTTATAAAATTATTTTTATATAATGGTTTAATTAAAGCTTCAAATGCAAAAGTCAAGTATTATAGTTCAATTGTGTTCTAAAAAGAAACAATCATTTTGAACACACTCTTATCTTATAAAGGAACATACTGTTGATTTTATATGGTGAGCCCTTTTGCTTGTACAGAGATAAAACTTTGCAAATGAACTTTTGATGTTAGGCGGTTTGGTAAAAATCAGACTGTTTCTTCTTTAATCTAATTTTTTTAAATTAATAATTTTTTATACTTATTGGAGACATTGCATGCAAAACATATCTAAGAACACTCCCAGACACAAAGTTGAAAAACTGGCACAGGCATTTCAGAGTACATAGAGAACAAACTCACACACACTTAGCAAGGATAACTTATGTCCATAAAAAATTATAAAAAATATGAATAAAAATGCATATTGTCAAAAGGGCAACTTAATGTAGGCATTTGTGTGCAACAGTACACAAATATCACAGGTATATTTGAATTCAATGGCAGCATTCCCATGCTGCTACTATCAATAATAAAAAATATGCGTATGAGGGCAGATTTATACATACACTAAAATTCCTCTTACAAATAATATCTTTTTGTTGAAAAACGTTTTTGAAAATAAGAATAAATATATTGTTTTTTATTCATTAAAGTTCCCTTCAGCTTCGATAATGATGAGAAATAAATCACTTACATGCTAGGATCAATTGATTCTTGTTAATATTGGACATAACTCAAACTATATTCACAGTTTAAAAATTGTTGAGGACACGAGTCGTGTGTTAGACGAACCGTTCAGACTCCTATTGCTTATTTGTTATTTGAACATTGTGTGAAAGTTGAATGATTTAAGTAGAGGGTGAATGATAAGAGGAGAATGCAAATAATTAAAAGAGAGAAGGAAAAAGGAGAGAGAAGGAAAAAAAGAGAGGAGAAGAAAGAGTGAGAAGGAGAAAGAGAGAAGGAGAAAGAGAAAGAGAGAGAGAGAGAGAGATTAATGCTGTCATCCTCTTTAAAATATTTATTTTCCAAATAAATAACTAAACAAATTAATTTTAACAGATCCATCATTACCTCAGAATATTCATTCCAAATGTGTCAATTAAATTAATTCTGATAAATTTCATATTATTGATTTGATATGAACAGAAAAATATACTAAATAAATATATTTTGAAATTACAAGTCTTCACAACTATTCATAACAAATACTAATCCAACAGTCTAATACAAGCATGTCTAATATAAACATGTCAAACTCTGGGAACTGTGGATTCATTTGTGTTGTTGCGAGGGCTGCACATAACTAATTGAAATTGTTTCTAATAAAAATTAATGCAAATTTTTCTGGTTACTCAAAGTAAAAAAGCATACAATGTGTGCCCATATGATCTACATCATTTACAAATGCAAAGCAACAAAATAGTTTAACAAAAACAAATAAGATTTTAAATGATGCAATTGCAATAAATGTTAAAATCATTAAAATACGATTAATATCGAAAAAAAGTCATAAATAAAGGATGTGGACGATGCATGTTAATCCAGAATAAATTATAAAAATTGCAATTTTCGACATTAATTGATCAGATACATCTTTTATGTGAACTGAAAGTATGCTTGCAAAGGGCCACATGTGGCCAATATGTAACATGTTTAAGATGCCTGGTCAAGTAGATACTAAAAACATTAATGCTGCTGATGCTCATGATGATGAAGATGACATGTTCAGATAGGAAGTCCAATTCTATTAATCAATAACAAACAACATGTTAAAAATTTGTTTTAATTACATATAATTTATCTTTACAAATCTCAACGTTTTAAGCAAGGGATATTACACAAAGAAACAAATGCTGTAGCAATGAAAAAACATTCTTGTGAATTAAATTATAGGAGCAAATCTTCATGTGAATTATAAAAGTCTATACTACCTAATTTATAAGAAAAGGAATGTTAAAGGAGAAAAGAAAAACACGGTTTTTTTAAATAAACAATTTATATAAATATATTGATTTCATATTGTATATAGAGTTGTTGATTTTTCCTTTTGTTAAAAGTAATTAAGTGATCATGTGTCGGTTGCTGATAATACTTATAAAAATAAAAATGCAAAACGAACATTTTTCAAAGAAGGTAGGATGACAGGGAGTAAAAAGTATCATACTTTGAAAATTCACCATTTTTACTGAACTACATTTTACAAAATTTTAATGTTTAAAATTATTTTACTTTATTTTTCTTTTTGAGTTTTTATTTTGTAATTTTTAATTCACAATGACAAAATGACTTTTAAAAGTAATAAAATTTTTTCTTAAAACTTGGAAAAAACAAACAAAGAAACTTTGCTACCAAGGAGCTTGATCCTCCACGCCCACCCCAAGAATCTAAAGGCCCTCAATCCACCCCAACACAATGTGAGTAAGAAGCCTTAAACTTACTTTCAAACAATTTCTAATGAATCTCATTCTTGGATAAGGCAGCATAAGTTTTAAATTTTATGTTGGATTATTTTAAAAAATAATCCAAAATAGAATTTAAAACCTCTGCTGACTTATACAAGGTCAGCTAAAAAATAATCCCTGATTTTGAACCATAAATACTACAAAAATTGCTGATTCCTAACTCACTAAGTGAGGAGAGGGTTTGATTAAAACCGTAACTCTGATTTCTGATAGAGTTAGCTGAAAAAAAAAAATGAGAAAAAACTGACTTAACTAATGTAAAAATAGCTCTCGCTACCTCTGAGGTGGCATTTCCTACTAAAAGCTGACCCCCTGTAAAAAATTTTCTTTTATCTATTTAAACCTTAAAAGTTATACTTACAGAAAGTATTCAGAATTTTCATCATCAAAATATTATATAATTTACCTGAAAAAGAAGAAAATATTCATAGTAAAATTTTTTAATAAAAAAATGATGTAGAATTGAACAAATTAATGCTACAGTGTTGATCCATACATGAATGAATCTATCATTTCTGATTGATCGTTGTTAAAGAAGGCAATTTGCTATTTGAGTACAGGTAATTATTTTATGACCAGCTGTCAACAGTAACAGGTGAAATAAATAGCAGAGTTTTTTTTATGTCTTTAATTGTGTAAGCATTCAATTTAGAATTGATTATTTTTATTCAGAATAAATTTGGGTGCCAAATACAGACGATGGAATTGGAAAAACAAATTCAAATCTAATTGGATCAACTGCATTCGTTTATGCTTTAATACAACTGAAAAAGACAAACATACATTGCCCCACAGTGTAAAATAACCATTTATCTTCAATAAACCGTTTGTAATAAATATTAAGTTAAAAGGGAGAGGGATATGCTGTAAAGCAAACAAAACCGAATCAAATAAATTGGGAGAAAATTAAGGACTTTCAGGAAAAAATGTTCATTTTCTATTTCACATACATTGTCATCTCATGGCCTATAAAGTTAATGGAAACTTCGCCTAGATTCTTAACAAAACAATGTATTTCTATTCAATTTCTGTCAAAAAAAAATTGTATCCCACTCGGAATTATTTTACAATGATGACATTTTCAATTATGATCAACAAGACAATAACAGCACCCCTCTCCCCAATTTAACCCATCCTCACCATCTAAGAAACAGGAGCAACGTGGTAGTGTTTGAAACTTGTGTTCCTAGTAAGGCCTTTCATGGTTGTTGTCACTGCCTCTACATGTGGCAAAGACATAACCACAAATCCATGGATTGAGACTAACAACATGGTTTCTGCACACGTGCAACAGACATTCTTTATCTGTTCATGGCTAAACTTTCGACTTCATATGCAACTGCTAAGCCATTTTTTAAAATAATTACCTTCACAACAACATCAACATAGGAGAGTAGCTAATAAGCTACTTTCCTATGTTGCTGTTGTTGTAAGTATCCATCTTGAAAAAGTAACTGCATTTAATGATGCTTCTTGAAACCTCTGAGAAAATACTCGATTTCAAAATGACAAAGGGTTATTCATGCTAAATTTAATGCAATTCTACCCAATAGTTTTCAAGTGTTTATTGTTTTTAGTAATATCATGTTTAACTCTTTAATACGCCAGGTATCTGAAGGACCTGCATAACCAGCAGAGAAACTGCAACTTTTCAATTTCTTACATTACAAAAAATTCTTCCGACAAAATATTTATATATACTTAAAAGATAACTGCGATCCGTTGGGTCACAACCTCTACCAATATTTCTTCTACTCTGATCTTTGGAAAATTCACAAACAGACATATCACTTAAGATATTCTTCTTGTATAACTAAAAATAATACATCTCTTTACTTTCATATTATTATCATTATATAGAAATATCAGTATTGCTTATTCTTACATACTTGACTTGATGACATTCATGGGTTGAACAGGCTCCTCCCACACAGCATCCTGGATGAACACAGACCACGCACGATGGTCTACAACAGCCAAGATAGTTATGAGGAGCCAGTCCTGGGACAAGCGACAAGTGCCATAAATCTGTGGACCGGAGGTTTGACATCAATTTTGATGGTTTTTATTTTTACATATAAGTGAAGAAACTTATTTTGCCATAGTGTGCAAACACATATGTAAATTAGATGGCCATGCTGTGAAAAGAGGGTCACTCTTTCTCTAAATCCTCGCAGAGATATTAAGAAATATAAGAGAGTAGTCGAATCAAGAGAGAGTGAGAGAAGGCAAGAGAAAAACAGATAGCTAAGGGATAAAGGGAGGTAGATGACTTGTCCAATTAATTATAAATTCTTGCTATTTAGAACAATTAAAATATTTTTCAAACATAACTCAATCCCAGAAGTAAAGTATATATAACATTATTTTATGTTTTTGAAGTATATAAGAAACAAAAGCTGATGAACTCACATTTAGATATAGATTCTAGTTTGAAAAATTATTTAAAATACAAATTGTTAAGATTGAACATTTCTGAGTAATTTGAATCAGCAGGTTAAATATGTTGTTTTTTTTTAATTTTTGTCTTGCAAACGGAAAATTAATTTAAAAGAATAAATGAGAAGAATAAATTAAATATTCGTCAGCTGTTTCGAATTTGTTTTTAATTGCAAACTGATGCAATAAACATCTGCAGACATTACAGAAATTCATTAATTTAATCTCAATGGAAAAAAACATCAAAAAAGTTTTCTTAACAGAAAGATTATATTGGTAGAATCAACACAAAGAACATATTATATTGCAGGAACTTGTGTATATATCTAAAAGTCAAAAACTACATAAGATACACTTACAAACCTTACATCATAGAATTCAACGACTACGAACTAATTGTGATAAAAATAATTTACTGTAATATTCATTCCCTTATGGTATCCAGGAACCAGTAGAATGCAGAGGGGAGGGAGGGAAGTACCTTTCTTTTCCATTCTTACTGGTAGTTTTTAAACAACACTGAAATGATTTTAAATAGTCAGTCAGCTTTCTTTTTCTTGCTTGCTTTATTGAAAGAATATTATATTGGACCAGGGTTATCATCTACGTTTGATGCTATCTGGCTATCTTTATGATAAGTCTCAAGTGATTGTGAAGATTGACTGTGTCCATTTGCCACTGTTTACAGTCTTGTCTGATAGTTTTTTTTCATGTCTTCTTAGAGAGCCCGGCTTTCTTTTTGCCATTCAGTCTTAGGTCTTTGCACTTGCTTCTTGCCTAAACAAATGAAGACGGTTTGCCCTTATTAGGACATCAAGTTTTGGGATATCCAATTTTTCAAGTAGAGTGTCTCACCTAATGTTCTGGATGTGGTCTAAGTTACATAATGATCTAATAGTCTAATCATCATTACTCTGTTATTTCTCTATAGCGTTTTCTTGTCATAAATGTTTATTAAATCTACCATGTTGATTGCATGAACAGATTAGGAAATTGTATTCATTGTTAATTCGTGAGAGGTGAATCTATCACCATACGTTCCCTTTAAAAAACACGCCAGTAGGACTTTTATGAAGTACAATACTTAAAAGATATATTTTTTTTTTAATGGAGAGTAGAGAACGTTTTGTGGAAGCGTTGTCGGCAGCTCCCGTTACTCTCGCTTCTCTTTATTTGTCACTCAGTCCTCATTTTTTTAATGAGTGATTTTTCTGACAAAGGGACAAGAAAAAGTTGTATTCTAGGTTGGCAGTATTTTGCGTGAACAGCCGGCAGAGATGGCGGAAATTTTCTGTTCTATGTCTATCCTTGTAGCCATGTCACTAGTAAGGGTGCTGGAGGTAAACGTTTTATCTGGGCTGACGTTATCCGCCTGATAGTCAGGGACCCGAACCTTGGATTAACCACAAAGGAGGCTGTCCTATCAGCAGGCGCAAAGTACTGGGGCTGCTGTATTGCCATTTGGTGAATGGATTCTGGACCATACAGTAGTCTCTGGTGGGGCCTCTCGATGCCATACTAGTGGGTAATTGTTACGGCTTTATCTTATGTGCTACAAAAAAAAAAAAAAAAAAATTCTTCGTTACTTTTCTCTCTTTGTTTCCCCTCTCTGTCCTGCTCTAAGCAAATCTGACGACCTAGTGCACAACTTCCAAAATTTCATCATGACAAGTTTCAATAAAAAATACACGATTAAACCCGGATCTGAAACTTCCAACGTAGACCCCCACTACCATGTCTTCTTCTCCAACATCAGGGGGTCTACGTTCTAACCTTCCAGAGGTTGAAGCCCAATTACAGGAGACTAAACCAGACCTTTTATTTTTAAACGAAACTGGAATTGGACAGACTATTTCCCTAAATGAGTTCGTAATTAAAGGCTACTCTAACCTAACTTCCAAATCTGACCCCCAAGATCGCCATGGGCATGAAATATGTGCCTATATAAAAGATGGCTTTCCATGTGGTAGGGACATCTCCAGAGAAGATCCTAACTTACCCTATATGTGCTTCTGAGTAGCACTAGCTCACACTACGGCATTTATATTTACTCTCTATCGCCCCCATAAGAGCGGAGTTACTATCTTTAAAAGCATATCTGAGAAAATTGACCAAGTTCTATCAGCATATCCTTCAGCTAACATTCACGTATGTGGAGACTTCAATGTTCACAATGTGGAATGGTTAACCCACTTAAACGAGACCGATGATGAGGGGAGATTCTGTCATGATTTCTCCATTGCTTATGACCTCACTCAGATTGTTCACGAACCCACCCGTGTGCCCGACAATGACGGCCAGTATGCAAGTCTCCTAGACCTTTTTCTTACAACTTGCCCTGAACTATGTTCAGTTTCCGTTCTGTCCCCTCTTGGATCTTCCGACCACTCAGTTGTATCAATCAAGATAAAAATGAAATGTAATAAGTCCTCAGATGTACCTCTCCATCGTACAGTATACTGATACACTATGGCTGACTGGGATAGTTTCCGTACATTTATATCGGATCTTCCTCTGCGTTCCATGTTTAAAAAGGATGTGTCGTCTATAGTATCAGACCTGACAGAATGGTTAATTGTAGGTATAGACAATTTCATACCCTCGAAAAAGTTCCAGCAAAAACCTAACAGCCAGCCATGGTTTTCTCCAGAATGTGCTGCTGCTATTGCGCACAGAAATCACTTTTTCCACTGCTTCCAACGTAATAGATGTATGGAAACTAAAGCCGCTTTCAGGACTGCCAGCAACCATTGTAAGAAAGTAATAAAGAACGCAAGAGAGTTGTATGCTCAGTCCGTCAAGTCCAAAGTAGCTGAGCAGCGGCTTGGTTCCCACCAGTTTTGGCAAATTGCAAACAGAATCTTGAATAGGAGCGTGTGCTCCATCCCAACTATCATCAATGGACCTGAGTTAATCTCGTCAGCATCAGACAAAGCCAAACTCTTTGCCAAGAACTTTGCAGCCAATTCTACCCTTTGCGACCAAGGCCGCCAACCCCCAATATTTCCTCCTGTATCAGAAAACACACTATGTGATATACAAATATCTGTATGTGATGTTGCCAAGCTAATCAAAAACCTTGATTTCAGTAAAGCAATCGGCCCTGACGATATTCCAATTATAGTACTCAAAAAACTTCAACCAGAACTAGCACCCATACTTACAAAACTGTTTAAACGTTGTCTTAAGGAGAATTGCTTCCCATCACCCTGGAAAATCTCATCAGTATACCCTGTATTTAAGAATTCAGGTGATCGTTCATCCCCCTCTCAGTACAGGCCAATAAGTCTCCTGTGCGTCATGAGTAAGTTGCTGGAATCTGTGTTAAATAGAGAAGTAATCAACCATCTCAGCAAAAATAACCTTCTTAGTGACACACAACATGGTTTCCGTTCTGCTAGATCTACAGCAGATGTGCTTACAGTTATATCTCATAGGATTAGCGAATCTCTCGACAGAGGCAACCTTTCTAGGGCAATTGCTCTTGACATATCAAAGGCCTTTGATAGGGTATGGCATAAAGGTTTACTTCACAAGATCTCCAGCTATGGTATTGCTGGAAATGTCTTCTCAATTATTAAATCATTTCTCTCTGATAGGTTCATAAGAGTAGTAGTTGATGGGCAAAAATCAGAAGCTTACAGTATAAATGCTGGAGTCCCTCAGGGTTCCATCCTGGGCCCAACTCTTTTCCTGATCTACATTAATGATCTTTCAAATCACATCCTTACATCATTCGTAGACATTTTTGCTGATGACACTACCATCTATGGTAGCACATCTAAGACAGCAAACGACCAAGTTCTCTCTGATTCTCTCTCCTGATCTTGATCACGTTGTACAATGGGGAAAGGAGTGGATGGTTACTTTTAATGCATCTAAAACCAAGCTTCTATCTTTACATCATCAATGTTCTGATCCCCATCTGGCATCAATTAAAATGAATGGCTCTCGTCTTGGGGAGGCCTCAAGTTTTGACAGGCTTGACCTTTACTCCTGATCTTAAATGGAATACGTACATCAAATCTGTTGCCAAGGCCGCTGGAAAAATGGTCAGATCCTTCTATCGATCCAGTAGATATTTCACTACTGATGCAATTCTCTATCTATATAAGAGCCAGGTACGTCCAAGGATGGAATACTGTTGCCACATATGGGCAGGAGCTGCTAGAAAAGACTTGTTCTGCCTTGATAGGGTTCAAAATAGACTTTGTGGCCTGGTGGGAGATGTCCTTTTCTCTTCGCTGCAACCTCTATCTCACAGAAGAGATGTTGCGAGTGTGTCTCTGCTTTATCGTTATTTTCATGGAAAGTGTTCAACTGAGCTTCAATCTATGGTTCCCCCTCGCCAAACTTTCACAAGAAACACTAGACTAGCTGAAAACATTATCAATAATTTTCCACACTCTTTATCTGTGCCTAAACCTAAACATAGATTCCATGATCAAAGCTTCTTTCTTAGAACTGCACGTCTGTGGAATTGTCTTCCGTTTTCCTGCTTTCCAGCTGTCTATAATATGGTTGTCTTCAAGTCCAACGTGAACAAGTTTCTGATGAGCCGTTCCACTTAAGTTAACAAATTTACCGAACTTCCATTACTATCGATTACTATATTTTGACTACTCTACACTCTTTAACCCTTATCCTTGAGTGGCCTATCGGCCTTGATAAGTGGTGACGTCTATGTAAAAAAAAAAAAAAGAAATAACAGTGAAATGAAAGAGCTGATAGCAAAGTCATTTCTGGTGTCAGCCATGTTATGTGATAAGAGAAAGTATAAAATTGATTCAATTATTGGAAGTAGGCTGTAGGAATAGCAATCAGATATAAGATGTAAATAAACTTGTTAACACTATCTTCATTTAATTACAGCCAATAAGTTGAAAGCATGAATCAGCAAAAAGCAACCTACTAAACATATCACTTTGAAATAGATCAAAAAGTCATGAAATAACGCTTTTATCAAGAGCAAAATTTTAAGTTAAAAACAAAAACAAAATCAAATTGCTTTCATAACATATTAATGAAAAGACGCACAAGAATATAGTAAAGAGCATAGATTTTCTTTCTTCTTCTATTTATCTTACAGCACTTTTCCCTTGTCAAACAATCAGACGTTATTTAAAAAACATTGTTTTTTTTTTTTGCAAGATTATTCTCTCCAATTCTCACGGTTTAGGATATCAACTGTTTCCAAATTCCATCAAAAATAATAAACTGTTGAAACACTCTCCAAACAATCAGAAAACTTAAAATGTAATCTTTTTTTTCATTATTTGCTAAGTTTAGTTTTATGATTTTTTTTTTTAGGTGAACCAATACATGGATAAATTCTTAAAATTTTGCTATCTTCGGGAGTGCAGAGATAATTTGCCAGGTACAATTCTTTATTAGTTGAGCAACGAACTGAGAAACTGAACAAAATATTGTGTCGAAGCCAAGTTCACGTGTGATGACTATTATTCCATAATAAAGCTTCAGGTATACTATATATAAAAAAAAAAACAAATTTTAAATTTGCTCACTAAATATTTAATGAATACTTTTGGAATAGTGATAATAACATTCTTCATGTTCTTCTGATTCATTTGAGATATTTTATATATTTTGATCTAACTATCGATCTTTTAGAAAAACGTCTTTTTACAATTTTGGGTTATAAAATTTTTATGTGCACATAAAAGATAGCAACGTTAAAGATAGACTGATGATGATGATGATGATGATGATTAATACTTAATTTATAATAAAACCATTTCAATTCTTTATTTACATGTTTAGGTAACAGATTTTTTTTTTACTTATTTTAATTAATAATATTTACTGTGAGGCTGTTATTTGTTAAATAATATTTTTTATTAATTGCTGTTATTTGACGGAAAAAGTACTGGTATTTGGTAAATAGATAGAATATATTTAACAAATTCATTTAGTTTTTGATTAAATTGTAAGCCAAACACCTGTAATGGTTGAAATTTGCATCAATAATGATTAAAATAGAGCTGAATTAGAGCTTTTATTATGTGAGCAATCTTGGGCAATTTCCGATTGCCTTTCTGATTCCATTTGTTTTGTTGGTGACTCAAACCAAAATAAGAAAAAATTACTTCAGCTGAACTGATTTGGGGACTGATAATCTATAATATGAATCTCACCTGTCTGTTTAAATGTATGTATGTATGTATGTATGTCTTGCAAAAACTTTCGACAGAAGCAACGGATCCTGACACAATCAGTATTATTTAAGCTTGCCGTCTCGGACAACAAATATCCAAAAATTGGCCCAAAACATTAATTCCTTCACCCTAAACTCGGCCGTTTTGTATAAGGAGTCGATTTTTTTGCCGACATTTTAGCAAATCATTGTCATCATTGGATTGACTTTGGTTAATTTCAACGCTTTTGATTTCTGGTCGCATCATGGAGACAACGGCTGAGACGTCAAATTTTCTTTCACTTTCTTTTCCGCCTTTGTGGCACAGATTCAAGCCTTCTTGCCTATTTTTTTTTGCTCAACACACACCTCCAAACACCCGGGCAACACTGGTCACCCAGGCTAGTATTTAATAATAATATTGTATTGTGAAGGAACCCATTGAATGGAGTATGGTAGTATTCTCAATTGTTTTGTCTAAACTTTAAAATCAGTTTGATCCGAAGTCAATTCTAAGGTTTCTCAGTGAGAAACTTTTGATGGAAAATTACTGAATTAATATGCACTAGTGATTATACCAAATTGGCCAATCAGGACAAATTCAATTTTTGTAATGCGAAGGTTGATTGACTGGAGGAGACCTCAGTCCTCACCAACCTTTCCTTGTTACCTTCCTATAAGGAGGAATGTCGGAGTGAGTTTTTACAGTTGAGTTTAGTCTGAACTAGCCCTTCCACCCACGTTACACCCCACCTCTCTCACTGACCGAGAGAGGAGAAGAAAAGGTAAAAGGAGATAATTATGTGAAGCAAATGTTTTTTTTTTTTTTCTGAGCGAACTGTTCACACGGCTGTAAATATCTGCGTTATTAAAGAAAAAAGAAAATTCATATATTTTTTTTATTTAATTCCACTGTATATAGCAAAATATAGCAGTCAGGAGCTTAATTACTAATTATTTCTTATAAAAACAGGAACTAATGACTGGAATTTTATTTTATTCATTGTCTATGGAATTCATGACTTAACTACGAAACGAACGTCTATTTGAATTAATTTTGTTCAGGAGACAGCAAGCATAAAAAGGGCAGCAAACCTGATGCCAGATGCAGAATGTAGCCAATGGCACTTCTATTTTTCTGGAGAGCGAGTTGTTTCTTTTTTTTCCCTACTTTAAAATTTTTTTTAATTTCATCCTTTTACTTGTGGACCCCTGGTGAAACGAGGAATAACAAGAATCTTGCATCAAACCCCGTCATCGTATACATGATCAAGGCCATGCTACTGAACTTTATTGAGTGTTTCAAAAAATCAGAACCACTTAGAACTACACTTACGTACCGGTGAACACTTAGGAGTCTTCATCGGGTGATATTTGATGCTTTCATGACCAGGACATGCCCCTTTGGAATTCCAGAACCGTCTTTACCTGTTACAAGATGTTTATTTAGTATGATTGTACAAGTCAAAATCTTTACCTGTTACAAGATGTTTATTTAGTATGATTGTACAAGTCAAAATCTTTACCTGTTACAAGATGTTTATTTAGTATGATTGTAAAAGTCAAAAGGGGAAAGGCTGCCCATAGTAAGAAAAATATGCAATATTAAAATAAGTAAATTTTAAGAATGAATTAAAAATATTTATGCAATATTAAAATAAGTAAATTTTATGAATGAATTAAAAATGTAAAATGTAATCATGTATTAAATTTTATGTGCTTTCTACTTTGCTTTATTTATGCTTCAGTCTTCACTAATTTTCCAATCTTGTTTCTTACAAATTTTAATTAAAAAGATTTTTTTTTTGAAATTGCCACAATTTCCTTAATCAGGTACATAAAAGTTTCAATCAACATATTTTTCCTTTTTCTAAATTTATTTTTTTTAAAATATTTTTTATCATCATTTTTCTTTAATAAATATTTTAAAATGAAAACTCTGCAAAAAATATTATAGAAAATGAAAAATTACACGATTTAGGTAGAAATATTTGAAGATTATTTTAGAAATGTTTGAAAATCACCAAAAACGTCATCGATCAAAACTGCGAATTCATGAAAACCAAAAGAATGACTATTGAACTTCATACTGATGGTCATCAGCAATTCAAAAGTTTGCTCAAAACTGATTCTTCAGTGCTCAAATTGGAAAAAGTCACCCGAATTTTTTCTACTGAAATTAAATATTTGTGTACAAATAGATTTTTATTTGAAAATTACACTCCCAATTAATGCGGAAATTATGAATTTCAATTGAATATAAATATATATATATATATATATATATATGTATATATATATATATATATATATATATATATATATATATATATATATATATATATATTTGGCACAAATTTCAAAGTAAAAACAGCTATTATGCACACTTTGAATAAAGTCGATTTGGAGCATTATACTTGCATTGTTAGAAATAATAATAATAACAAGTGGAATATTGTCCCATAATGTCAATTTTCTTTCCAAAATGTCCAACATTGTTGGCATTTTTTTTGGGGGGAAAAAAATAAAAGAAAATAAACTGACAAAAAACAGGCCATATATCCAATCTAATTAGCAAAAAATTAGTGGTGGCTTTTCCCCTTAAAATCCAACCATCACCTTAGTGCGGGGTGGGGGTGGGGGGTGTAATTATTATCACTGCAAGCGAACGATGGCACTACTATGAATTATTAAAACTTAAAAAAAACTTTTTTGTAAATATTACATTATGTGATACGTTTTATGTGATTCTTGGCATGTTTTATTAATTGACTAGCGGGGGGTGGCCGGCGTTGCCTGGGTGTTTGGAGGTGTGTGTTGAGCAAAAAAAAAAAAAAAAAGTTTTAGTAGATAGGCAGGCTCGAACTCGTGACAAACCCAAGACGCAAAGGCGGAAAAGAAACTGAAAGAAAACGTGACATCTTACCGCTACACTAATAAGGAGATATAGGAAGTGAACAGCGTTCAAATTTAATGATGTCAATCAAAAGTTGACTTGCTAAGTGAATGAGTTCACACAGGTGCAGAAATGTACGTTGGCTGAAAGCCAGTTTAGCTTTCTGCCGATTTGTTTCCCCACCATGTTGGGGAAACCAAGCTCCTCCAAAAAAGGGGAACTCTCAAATGAATAGCAATCGTCTGATATGAAAGGTTTTCCCCACATTGATCAAAACTAATTGCTTTTAAGACATCCTGGCACGAAAGGTTGCCGACACCTTTACATCACGAAAAAGCCAAACAAACACACGAAAGGAAGAAATAGGGCAAATTTTGTAAAAGTTGCTCAAATAAAAAATAGAGACGACCTCCTTTTGTAAATTGGAGATATTATAATCTAGGGAGTAAATAAAAAGTTCTAAAACATAGTAACCTCCCGAGCGCCCCCCCCAAGTCTTTGCTGAACATATAAAAACGCCCGTGTCGCTTTTGCCGTTTATATATATAGATAAATATAATGTTATTGTTTTTGTTGTTGTAAATGTTTTTGATGAATATAATTTTTAAAAGTAAGGTATTTTCTTGGAAAATGATTTCTACCTCAGCAGAAAAATGTTCAACAAAATGTTAAACTGAAAAATTATTTATTGAAAAATATGAATTGATATCTAACGTTAAACTGAAAAATTATTTATTGAAAAATATGAATTGATATCAAACGTTAAACTGAAAAATTATTTATTGAAAAATATGAATTGATATCAAACGTTAAACTGAACAATTATTTATTGAAAAATATGAATTGATATCAAACGTTAAACTGAATAATTATTTATTGAAAAATATGAATTGATATCAAACGTTAAACTGAATAATTATTTATTGAAAAATATGAATTGATATCAAACGTTAAACTGAACAATTATTTATTGAAAAGTATGAATTGATATTAAACGTTGAACTGAAAAATTATTTATTGAAAAATATGAATTGATATCAAACGTTAAACTGAACAATTATTTATTGAAAAATATGAATTGATATCAAACGTTAAACTGAACAATTATTTATTGAAAAATATGAATTGATATCAAACGTTAAACTGAAAAATTATTTATTGAAAAATATGAATTGATATCAAACGTTAAACTGAAAAATTATTTATTGAAAAATATGAATTGATATCAAACGTTAAACTGAACAATTATTTATTGAAAAATATGAATTGATATCAAACGTTAAACTGAAAAATTATTTATTGAAAAATATGAATTGATATCAAACGTTAAACTGAAAAATTATTTATTGAAAAATATGAATTGATATCAAACGTTGAACTGAACAATTATTTATTGAAAAATATGAATTGATATCAAACGTTAAACTGAACAATTATTTATTGAAAAATATGAATTGATATCAAACGTTAAACTGAAAAATTATTTATTGAAAAATATGAATTGATATCAAACTTTAAAAAGTCTGGACAGTAGAGGGACATATGTGTAGAAGAAGGAATTTTATAGGAAATAATTTGTTTCCCAGTTTCACTTTGAAGAACTATGACTATCTAACGACAAATGCTATTTAAAAAGTAAATAGAAATTCTTCACTTTTCTCTTTTTTTTTTTCTTACTTGGGAGTCACTACTTATCCAGGCCCAAAGTTCACTAAAGGATAAGGGTTATGGTTAATGAATGCAAGGTAGTGGTGTAGTGATCACTAATGCTGTAAACTGGGTAGAATTTGATTATTTATGAGGACGACCTAACAAGAACTTGTTTACATTAGATTTGAAGGCTACCATGTTGTATTCAACCAGGAAGCAGGCCAGCAGAACAGTGTTCCAAAGGTGGGCAATTCTGAGAAAGAAATTTTGTTCATGCAATCTGCGTTTAGATTTAGGCACCACTTTTTCCTTATTTGTTTTGTTCGATAGTGCTACTGTTGTACAAACTGTTAACATTTGGAATGATTAGTTATTAAAAATAAGATATTTACATAATTCTTGCAGATTTTGTAAGTCTATAAGATAAACATAATCCAATGAAGAGAATAGCGAAAAAGCAGCACAAAATCATAATAATAAAAAAACTTATCAACAACAGATTATCAACACAAAAATAGAAATATTATTTTAACCAAGGCTAAATTATCTTTTTCTTATCTTGTTTCCAAATATATACACTTAATCTTTTTTTCTTAGATAAAAGTTTGAACTAGAATGAAATTATTAAAAAAATAAAATCATAGCAAATTTTTGCTATTAAATTAGAAAACAGGTTAATTTTAAAATTCCTTTTTTTTTTTTTTTAAATTGTGGTATAAAATGAAATCTGTATTTTAAATTGTTGATTGGCCGTTAGTTTAATATTTGTATCTTTGTTTTTTTTATAGAAATAAACAAGACTCCCCTACTCCAAGTGCCTAAAAGATAGCGTCACTGCATGACTTTCAAGATAAATATGATCTTAAAAGTAAAAACTGTCAACTTTAATCATGTCATGATAAAAGTTGCTCAGGAAAAAAGAATACATATATAAACCCAGAGGTAAAAGTGGTAAAAACAGGATAAAAAGTGCTCAATATGTTGGTAGAGCTGGATATGTTTTTGTTTCTTTTTACAACCTCATGTCCATTATGATCGTTTCAGCAAACATTTTTCTGTTTGCGTTCTGAGATGGTAAAAACTTTGTATCATGTGAGGATGCAAACAGAAAAATGTTTGCCCAAACGATCGTAATGGACTAAGTTAACATTTGAGGTTGTAAACACACACATACACACACACACATACACACACACATATATATATATATGAATACATACAATCTCCATACTTTTTGTTGTATTTGAAATGTATTTTTCAGATAAAAATGAATTTCTTCACATTTGAAACACAATAACCATGGAGTATTTTCGACAAAAACAAACCCTATAAAAAGTGAAAGTGATATCTATTTTTAAAAACGGGCAATGCAAAAACAGCAGTTTTTTTTTTTTTAATAAATACTGTTTGTATTTTTATAAGGCTTTATTTTTGTGTTATTCGGACTACTGTTCTCATCTTTAGTGTTATTCTCAAAACTTTTGGGATGATGTAACCGTTAACCTTCTTCAAGTGTACCTTGTTGAAATCAGGAATCTTTCTGTTGAACTCAGGAATCTGCACAGAATTTCGAACGAAAACCTTTATTTAATGCACAGAGTACTTTGCGCTCATTCTGTCAACCATGGTTAAAAGTTTTAAAGTAATTTACAATTCTTAGTATCACTTGCATTGGATTAAACCGACAACCTCTAGTGTCACTTACAACTGAATTTTACCGACTACTTTATGTCACGAGTCCTTGCAGTCCATAGTCTGAATAATCCAAATTAATCCAAATTATTAATCCTCAGTTCAGAAACTAAGAAACATAAGGCCTTGTTTTTGTTTGAAAATACTTCAAAAATACTTTTTAACTGCTCTGTAATTCATTTGAGCTTTACATTGTGTGTGTCTGTGTCATCCTAAGATGTTTCATCATTTTCCTCTAATAATGTTTAATAAACCATACCTGGATACTCCATTATAAAATGCATTTTGAACTATAGCTGGACAGACTGAAAATCGACACAGGAAACAAAAGATTGAAAACTGTATCTTTTAAAAGAACTGCAAGTTTATGAACAACTAGCATGGGTGCCTGCCGTTGCCTGGATGTTTGGAGGTGCATGTTGAGAAAAAAAAAAAAAAATTGGTAGTAGGAAGGCAGGCTTGAACCCGTACCACAAAAGAGGAAAAGAACAGGAAAAAAACCTGACGTCTTTGCTGTTATGATCACAGCCAAACCGGAAGTAACGTAGGTTTTAATTAAGGCTAGACAATCGAAAGGAGAGGATGAATTTCGAAAATATTGTCGAAAAAAGCTACCCCCTCTCCTGTAGAAAAGTGCCTAATTGAAGGTGAAGATAATGTTTTTAGCCAATTTTTCGATATTTGTCATCTGAAAGGTCGAACTTGAAAATGATATTGATCTTATAAAAATCCGTCGCCCTGTCGAAAGTTTTAGGCAGACATGCAAACATACATACATACATTTATATATTGGTAACTCAAATTTTCCACCTAAACCTATTAAAAAGCTTGCCCTATCTCTGAATACCCTTTATGTAAAATTTCAAATGTATAGACCAGAAATTGTCTGAGTAATTTGATAGAGACCGAAGCGGTCAAATTTTTTAAAAACATTGACCCCTATTATGACCCCTTAAGATTTATTGTTTTGGGCTCAAATCAAGTTATTAAGTTAGATCCATGTCCAAGGAACCTATATCTAAAATTTCAAGTGTTTAGACCCAAAATTGTCGGAGGAGTTTGATAGAGTTCTCAAAGGTCAAATCGTTGAACTTTGACCCCTTAACATTCAAATTTCTGGCCGATAACCGATTACAAAGATTTTTCCAAATCTCAATACCCTGTATATCAAATTTCGAGTCTGTAGACTAAAAATTGACAGAGTTATTATGTAGGGAAATGTATACGCACACACAGACACTTTCACTTTTATAGATATATAGATAGATAGATGCATAGATAGATTGGATACAATATATAGTAATCATTTAAAAAGTATTAAAAAAAAAAAGACTTAT
This sequence comes from Euprymna scolopes, assembly GCF_053919585.1. Taxonomy (NCBI): domain Eukaryota; kingdom Metazoa; phylum Mollusca; class Cephalopoda; order Sepiida; family Sepiolidae; genus Euprymna; species Euprymna scolopes. The sequence goes on from NC_136497.1 coordinate 112,337,661, forward strand.
ACGCCAACACTGAGAATCAAAACCAAAGCGTTTAGCTCACGATTTATTTTACCTCTGCTGTCAATGATTGGGCTATGAAAACATCTTTACTGCAAGGCTAAAAATTAACACATGAACCAATAGCTACTACGTCATGCATTTGTCCTTCACCTGGCAAATTTCATTTTTTTTTAATTTTCACATTTTTGCACTGATTTTTCTGGGCTAAAACCCAAATATAAAGTTTTGCATGGATTCAAATAACTTATATATGAAGTTTCGTGTCTGTAGACCAAAAACTCTAGGAGGAGTTTGGTAGGCAAAATTTATTAAACAAAAATATATACGTATACATAAATATATATGGAAACAATTTTCTGTTTACTATAAACATTTTACGCAAATATTATGCAAGTATAAATCATGTAGAATATCTGCATGAATATAATTACACGTAATAGTTAACTAAAGATGATTATCCCATTAGAAAACCGAAAAACTAATAGGGAATTAATTAAAATGAATGTTTAAAAGAATATGCAAATTAGCTAGATCTTTTGCAGATGAATGCAATTTCACAACCCATATATAAGAAAATTGTATTTTTTTTTTAAATAAATAGAAAATAGGGTTTTTAATATGAATATCAATACACACAAAAGATAAACGAATTTATAGGAGTATAGATAGATATAGATAGATTTAAAACTAACAAATATATTTCTACCAGAATGTTGCATTTTGTAACAAATTGACAAAGGGGTAAAGGTTTTTCCAAAAATTCTATCAGTCTGAAATAGAATATATATATATATATATATATATATATATATATATATATATATATATATATTAAACCATACTTTCAGAAGATCTAAAAAAAAAAAAAAATGCCAGAGAATGATTAATAACTAAAACAAAACGGTGAGTTCAGTTTTCTGTAATAATTTGTGCTTTTTTTTATTTCCGCAAATAATGTATAAGCATTCACATATGCTGGCTGCAAACTCATGTCCGAGCATTGGCTGACTATTTGAAAAAAAGAAAACAAACAAAAAAACCTGATCGATATGCACTGGTATTTCAGCTAACATTATTGATCACAGTTGTTACACACATAAACACCTCACACAAGCAGCTATGCAATTATGTTGCTGTGTATTTTAGCATATAATTTTTATCCCGATTTTACATTTTTACAGTAACAAGATGACGATCATATCCAGGCTGTGGCATCCTGCACATCTGTTGCATCAAAATCTTTCACAAGCAGAACCTTTATTACCATTGTTGCTTGTATCATTAAACGTTGCCTTAAAGAGAAATGCTTCCCAACATCTTGGAAAACTTCATCAACCTGTATTTAAAAATTCCGGTGATCGATCATCTCCCTCTCAGTATAGACCAATCAGTCTCCTGTGCATCATGAGTAAGTTGCTGGAGACTGTGATAAAAAGAGAAATCGTCAACCACCTCAGCAAAAATAACCTGCTCAGTTATATGCAGTATGGTTTCCGTTCTGCTTTCTGTTCTACAGCTGATGTAATAACTTTTATATCACACAGGATTAGTGAATTACTCGACGGAGACTTTGTCTTTAGAGCAATAGTTCTTGACATAACAAAGGCTTTTGATAGTGTGGCATAAAGGTCAACTTCACAAGATTGCCAGCTATCCCCATTCTCTATCTGTGCCTAAATGTAAACACAGATTCCATGAACAAAGCTTCTTTCCTAGAACTGCCCGCCTTTGAAACACTGTTCCGCTAACATGTTTCCCAGCTAAATACAACATAATAGCCTTCAAATTTAATGTGAACATGTTCCTGTTACGCCAACCATTGTCTCCTGAAAATACAACCAAATTTTGAAGTTTTCAAACATTGATAAAATAGATAGCATTTTCATATTGGAATAAAATTTATTTACATGCAAACAAGGAACTATTTACTTCATCTGTATCACTTAAGACAGACACACATCTCATGATTAGGATTATTGATTGACTAATATAAATATTTTAAACAACGAGCCATTTTTTTTTTCTAAAAATTAATTATTTTGTCTAAGAAAACTTTCCTTACTCATTGAATATCCTTAAACATTAAAAGGAAAATAATCATGTAATGAGTTACTTCCCTTTACTTCTGCAAAAATATATATGTCTGAAAACATATGAAAAATATATACGTCTGAAAACGCATGAAAAATATATACGTCTAAAAACGCATGAAAAATATATACGTCTGAAAACGCATGAAAAATATATACGTCTGAAAACGCATGAAAAATATATACGTCTGAAAACGCATGAAAAATATATACGTCTGAAAACGCATGAAAAATATATACGTCTGAAAACGCATGAAAAATATATACGTCTGAAAACGCATGAAAAATATATACGTCTGAAAACGCATGAAAAATATATACGTCTGAAAACGCATGAAAAATATATACGTCTGAAAACGCATGAAAAATATATACGTCTGAAAACGCATGAAAAATATATACGTCTGAAAACGCATGAAAAATACATACGTCTGAAAACGCATGAAAAATACATACGTCTGAAAACGCATGAAAAATATATACGTCTGAAAACGCATGAAAAATATATACGTCTGAAAACGCATGAAAAATATATACGTCTGAAAACGCATGAAAAATATATACGTCTGAAAACGCATGAAAAATATATACGTCTGAAAACGCATGAAAAATATATACGTCTGAAAACGCATGAAAAATATATACGTCTGAAAACGCATGAAAAATATATACGTCTGAAAACGCATGAAAAATATATACGTCTGAAAACGCATGAAAAATATATACGTCTGAAAACGCATGAAAAATATATACGTCTGAAAACGCATGAAAAATATATACGTCTGAAAACGCATGAAAAATATATACGTCTGAAAACGCATGAAAAATATATACGTCTGAAAACGCATGAAAAATATATACGTCTGAAAACGCATGAAAAATATATACGTCTGAAAACGCATGAAAAATATATACGTCTGAAAACGCATGAAAAATATATACGTCTGAAAACGCATGAAAAATATATACGTCTGAAAACGCATGAAAAATATATACGTCTGAAAACGCATGAAAAATATATACGTCTGAAAACGCATGAAAAATATATACGTCTGAAAACGCATGAAAAATATATACGTCTGAAAACGCATGAAAAATATATACGTCTGAAAACGCATGAAAAATACATACGTCTGAAAACGCATGAAAAATACATACGTCTGAAAACGCATGAAAAATATATACGTCTGAAAACGCATGAAAAATATATACGTCTGAAAACGCATGAAAAATATATACGTCTGAAAACGCATGAAAAATATATACGTCTAAAAACGCATGAAAAATATATACGTCTGAAAACGCATGAAAAATATATACGTCTGAAAACGCATGAAAAATATATACGTCTGAAAACGCATGAAAAATATATACGTCTGAAAACGCATGAAAAATATATACGTCTGAAAACGCATGAAAAATATATACGTCTGAAAACGCATGAAAAATATATACGTCTGAAAACGCATGAAAAATATATACGTCTGAAAACGCATGAAAAATATATACGTCTGAAAACGCATGAAAAATATATACGTCTGAAAACGCATGAAAAATATATACGTCTGAAAACGCATGAAAAATATATACGTCTGAAAACGCATGAAAAATATATACGTCTGAAAACGCATGAAAAATATATACGTCTGAAAACGCATGAAAAATACATACGTCTGAAAACGCATGAAAAATATATACGTCTGAAAACGCATGAAAAATATATACGTCTGAAAACGCATGAAAAATATATACGTCTGAAAACGCATGAAAAATATATACGTCTGAAAACGCATGAAAAATATATACGTCTGAAAACGCATGAAAAATATATACGTCTGAAAACGCATGAAAAATATATACGTCTGAAAACGCATGAAAAATATATACGTCTGAAAACGCATGAAAAATATATACGTCTGAAAACGCATGAAAAATATATACGTCTGAAAACGCATGAAAAATATATACGTCTGAAAACGCATGAAAAATATATACGTCTGAAAACGCATGAAAAATATATACGTCTGAAAACGCATGAAAAATATATACGTCTGAAAACGCATTAAAAATATATACGTCTGAAAACGCATTAAAAATATATACGTCTGAAAACGCATGAAAAATATATACGTCTGAAAGCGCATGAAAAATATATACGTCTGAAAGCGCATGAAAAATATATACGTCTGAAAGCGCATGAAAAATATATACGTCTGAAAACGCATGAAAAATATATACGTCTGAAAACGCATGAAAAATATATACGTCTGAAAACGCATGAAAAATATATACGTCTGAAAACGCATGAAAAATATATACGTCTGAAAACGCATGAAAAATATATACGTCTGAAAACGCATGAAAAATATATACGTCTGAAAACGCATGAAAAATATATACGTCTGAAAACGCATGAAAAATACATACGTCTGAAAACGCATGAAAAATACATACGTCTGAAAACGCATGAAAAATATATACGTCTGAAAACGCATGAAAAATATATACGTCTGAAAACGCATGAAAAATATATACGTCTGAAAACGCATGAAAAATATATACGTCTGAAAACGCATGAAAAATATATACGTCTGAAAACGCATGAAAAATATATACGTCTGAAAACGCATGAAAAATATATACGTCTGAAAACGCATGAAAAATATATACGTCTGAAAACGCATGAAAAATATATACGTCTGAAAACGCATGAAAAATATATACGTCTGAAAACGCATGAAAAATATATACGTCTGAAAACGCATGAAAAATATATACGTCTGAAAACGCATGAAAAATACATACGTCTGAAAACGCATGAAAAATATATACGTCTGAAAACGCATGAAAAATATATACGTCTGAAAACGCATGAAAAATATATACGTCTGAAAACGCATGAAAAATATATACGTCTGAAAACGCATGAAAAATATATACGTCTGAAAACGCATGAAAAATATATACGTCTGAAAACGCATGAAAAATATATACGTCTGAAAACGCATGAAAAATATATACGTCTGAAAACGCATGAAAAATATATACGTCTGAAAACGCATGAAAAATATATACGTCTGAAAACGCATGAAAAATATATACGTCTGAAAACGCATGAAAAATATATACGTCTGAAAACGCATGAAAAATATATACGTCTGAAAACGCATGAAAAATATATACGTCTGAAAACGCATGAAAAATATATACGTCTGAAAACGCATGAAAAATATATACGTCTGAAAACGCATGAAAAATATATACGTCTGAAAACGCATGAAAAATATATACGTCTGAAAACGCATGAAAAATATATACGTCTGAAAACGCATGAAAAATACATACGTCTGAAAACGCATGAAAAATATATACGTCTGAAAACGCATGAAAAATATATACGTCTGAAAACGCATGAAAAATATATACGTCTGAAAACGCATGAAAAATATATACGTCTGAAAACGCATGAAAAATATATACGTCTGAAAACGCATGAAAAATATATACGTCTGAAAACGCATGAAAAATATATACGTCTGAAAACGCATGAAAAATATATACGTCTGAAAACGCATGAAAAATATATACGTCTGAAAACGCATGAAAAATATATACGTCTGAAAACGCATGAAAAATATATACGTCTGAAAACGCATGAAAAATATATACGTCTGAAAACGCATGAAAAATATATGTCTGAAAACGCATGAAAAATATATACGTCTGAAAACGCATGAAAAATATATACGTCTGAAAACGCATGAAAAATACATACGTCTGAAAACGCATGAAAAATATATACGTCTGAAAACGCATGAAAAATATATACGTCTGAAAACGCATGAAAAATATATACGTCTGAAAGCGCATGAAAAATATATACGTCTGAAAACGCATGAAAAATATATACGTCTGAAAGCACATGAAAAATATATACGTCTGAAAGCACATGAAAAATATATACGTCTGAAAACGCATGAAAAATATATACGTCTGAAAGCACATGAAAAATATATACGTCTGAAAGCACATGAAAAATATATACGTCTGAAAACGCATGAAAAATATATACGTCTGAAAGCACATGAAAAATATATACGTTCGAAAGCACATGAAAAATATATACGTCCGAAAGCACATGAAAAATATATACGTCTGAAAGCACATGAAAAATATATACGTCTGAAAACGCATGAAAAATATATACGTCTGAAAACGCATGAAAAATATATACGTCTGAAAACGCATGAAAAATATATACGTCTGAAAACGCATGAAAAATATATACGTCTGAAAGCACATGAAAAATATATACGTCTGAAAGCACATGAAAAATATATACGTCTGAAAACGCATGAAAAATATATACGTCTGAAAGCACATGAAAAATATGTACGTCTGAAAGCACATGAAAAATATATACGTCTGAAAACGCATGAAAAATATATACGTCTGAAAGCACATGAAAAATATATACGTCTGAAAGCACATGAAAAATATATACGTCTGAAAACGCATGAAAAATATATACGTCTGAAAACGCATGAAAAATATATACGTCTGAAAGCACATGAAAAATATATACGTCTGAAAGCACATGAAAAATATATACATCTGAAAGCACATGAAAAATATATACGTCTGAAAGCACATGAAAAATATATACGTCTGAAAGCACATGAAAAATATATACGTCTGAAAGCACATGAAAAATATATACGTCTGAAAGCACATGAAAAATATATACGTCTGAAAAAGCATGAAAAATATATATGTCTGAAAGCACATGAAAAATATATACGTCTGAAAGCGCATGAAAAATATATACGTCTGAAAGCGCATGAAAAATATATACGTCTGAAAGCGCATGAAAAATATATACGTCTGAAAGCACATGAAAAATATATACGTCTGAAAGCACATGAAAAATATATACGTCTAAAAACGCATGAAAAATATATACGTCTGAAAGCACATGAAAAATATATACGTCTGAAAGCACATGAAAAATATATACATCTGAAAGCACATGAAAAATATATACGTCTGAAAACGCATGAAAAATATATACGTCTGAAAACGCATGAAAAATATATACGTCTGAAAACGCATGAAAAATATATACGTCTGAAAACGCATGAAAAATATATACGTCTGAAAACGCATGAAAAATATATACGTCTGAAAACGCATGAAAAATATATACGTCTGAAAACGCATGAAAAATATATACGTCTGAAAACGCATGAAAAATATATACGTCTGAAAACGCATGAAAAATATATACGTCTGAAAACGCATGAAAAATATATACGTCTGAAAACGCATGAAAAATATATACGTCTGAAAACGCATGAAAAATATATACGTCTGAAAACGCATGAAAAATATATACGTCTGAAAACGCATTAAAAATATATACGTCTGAAAACGCATTAAAAATATATACGTCTGAAAACGCATGAAAAATATATACGTCTGAAAGCGCATGAAAAATATATACGTCTGAAAGCGCATGAAAAATATATACGTCTGAAAGCGCATGAAAAATATATACGTCTGAAAACGCATGAAAAATATATACGTCTGAAAACGCATGAAAAATATATACGTCTGAAAACGCATGAAAAATATATACGTCTGAAAACGCATGAAAAATATATACGTCTGAAAACGCATGAAAAATATATACGTCTGAAAACGCATGAAAAATATATACGTCTGAAAACGCATGAAAAATATATACGTCTGAAAACGCATGAAAAATACATACGTCTGAAAACGCATGAAAAATACATACGTCTGAAAACGCATGAAAAATATATACGTCTGAAAACGCATGAAAAATATATACGTCTGAAAACGCATGAAAAATATATACGTCTGAAAACGCATGAAAAATATATACGTCTGAAAACGCATGAAAAATATATACGTCTGAAAACGCATGAAAAATATATACGTCTGAAAACGCATGAAAAATATATACGTCTGAAAACGCATGAAAAATATATACGTCTGAAAACGCATGAAAAATATATACGTCTGAAAACGCATGAAAAATATATACGTCTGAAAACGCATGAAAAATATATACGTCTGAAAACGCATGAAAAATATATACGTCTGAAAACGCATGAAAAATACATACGTCTGAAAACGCATGAAAAATATATACGTCTGAAAACGCATGAAAAATATATACGTCTGAAAACGCATGAAAAATATATACGTCTGAAAACGCATGAAAAATATATACGTCTGAAAACGCATGAAAAATATATACGTCTGAAAACGCATGAAAAATATATACGTCTGAAAACGCATGAAAAATATATACGTCTGAAAACGCATGAAAAATATATACGTCTGAAAACGCATGAAAAATATATACGTCTGAAAACGCATGAAAAATATATACGTCTGAAAACGCATGAAAAATATATACGTCTGAAAACGCATGAAAAATATATACGTCTGAAAACGCATGAAAAATATATACGTCTGAAAACGCATGAAAAATATATACGTCTGAAAACGCATGAAAAATATATACGTCTGAAAACGCATGAAAAATATATACGTCTGAAAACGCATGAAAAATATATACGTCTGAAAACGCATGAAAAATATATACGTCTGAAAACGCATGAAAAATATATACGTCTGAAAACGCATGAAAAATACATACGTCTGAAAACGCATGAAAAATATATACGTCTGAAAACGCATGAAAAATATATACGTCTGAAAACGCATGAAAAATATATACGTCTGAAAACGCATGAAAAATATATACGTCTGAAAACGCATGAAAAATATATACGTCTGAAAACGCATGAAAAATATATACGTCTGAAAACGCATGAAAAATATATACGTCTGAAAACGCATGAAAAATATATACGTCTGAAAACGCATGAAAAATATATACGTCTGAAAACGCATGAAAAATATATACGTCTGAAAACGCATGAAAAATATATACGTCTGAAAACGCATGAAAAATATATACGTCTGAAAACGCATGAAAAATATATGTCTGAAAACGCATGAAAAATATATACGTCTGAAAACGCATGAAAAATATATACGTCTGAAAACGCATGAAAAATACATACGTCTGAAAACGCATGAAAAATATATACGTCTGAAAACGCATGAAAAATATATACGTCTGAAAACGCATGAAAAATATATACGTCTGAAAGCGCATGAAAAATATATACGTCTGAAAACGCATGAAAAATATATACGTCTGAAAGCACATGAAAAATATATACGTCTGAAAGCACATGAAAAATATATACGTCTGAAAACGCATGAAAAATATATACGTCTGAAAGCACATGAAAAATATATACGTCTGAAAGCACATGAAAAATATATACGTCTGAAAACGCATGAAAAATATATACGTCTGAAAGCACATGAAAAATATATACGTTCGAAAGCACATGAAAAATATATACGTCCGAAAGCACATGAAAAATATATACGTCTGAAAGCACATGAAAAATATATACGTCTGAAAACGCATGAAAAATATATACGTCTGAAAACGCATGAAAAATATATACGTCTGAAAACGCATGAAAAATATATACGTCTGAAAACGCATGAAAAATATATACGTCTGAAAGCACATGAAAAATATATACGTCTGAAAGCACATGAAAAATATATACGTCTGAAAACGCATGAAAAATATATACGTCTGAAAGCACATGAAAAATATGTACGTCTGAAAGCACATGAAAAATATATACGTCTGAAAACGCATGAAAAATATATACGTCTGAAAGCACATGAAAAATATATACGTCTGAAAGCACATGAAAAATATATACGTCTGAAAACGCATGAAAAATATATACGTCTGAAAACGCATGAAAAATATATACGTCTGAAAGCACATGAAAAATATATACGTCTGAAAGCACATGAAAAATATATACATCTGAAAGCACATGAAAAATATATACGTCTGAAAGCACATGAAAAATATATACGTCTGAAAGCACATGAAAAATATATACGTCTGAAAGCACATGAAAAATATATACGTCTGAAAGCACATGAAAAATATATACGTCTGAAAAAGCATGAAAAATATATATGTCTGAAAGCACATGAAAAATATATACGTCTGAAAGCGCATGAAAAATATATACGTCTGAAAGCGCATGAAAAATATATACGTCTGAAAGCGCATGAAAAATATATACGTCTGAAAGCACATGAAAAATATATACGTCTGAAAGCACATGAAAAATATATACGTCTAAAAACGCATGAAAAATATATACGTCTGAAAGCACATGAAAAATATATACGTCTGAAAGCACATGAAAAATATATACATCTGAAAGCACATGAAAAATATATACGTCTGAAAGCGCATGAAAAATATATACATCTGAAAGCACATGAAAAATATATACGTCTGAAAGCACATGAAAAATATATACGTCTGAAAGCACATGAAAAATATATACGTCTGAAAGCACATGAAAAATATATACGTCTGAAAGCACATGAAAAATATATACATCTGAAAGCACATGAAAAATATATACGTCTGAAAGCGCATGAAAAATATATACGTCTGAAAGCACATGAAAAATATATATGTCTGAAAGCACATGAAAAATATATACGTCTGAAAGCACATGAAAAATATATACATCTGAAAGCACATGAAAAATATATACGTCTGAAAGCACATGAAAAATATATACGTCTGAAAGCACATGAAAAATATATACGTCTGAAAGCACATGAAAAATATATACATCTGAAAGCACATGAAAAATATATACGTCTGAAAGCACATGAAAAATATATACGTCTGAAAGCACATGAAAAATATATACGTCTGAAAACGCATGAAAAATATATACGTCTGAAAACGCATGAAATATTAAAAGGAAAGTTTCCACATAATATACACATTATTCTTTGATCTTTACTAATAATCCGTTAATGTTATATAATCAAATGAACTTTCAAAAACAAAATACCTGTTTAATTTGTTGCTAACTCATTCATTTTCTTTTACACCTGAACATGGCCTGCTAGATACAACGAGTTTATTTTAACTGCAGTAATTTTTAGTAAAACATCTAAAATATGATGCATGTTTGTGTGCACACTGATAACTTTCTCAGTTGAAAAGCTACATGGTTTGCAGCTATACATCAATAAGGTGAACCAAGTGATATACGTAGAAAATGTAAGTGGGCAATGGATAAAAATAATCTGAAATCGAGATGAACTTCCAAACCTGGAGGGTCGCAGTTCCTTGTCATTTTTGGGGAGCCCCATGAAATTTAACATAGAATGACCCTCTATTGCCAAGCCATTCTAGCTTTTTAGAAAAGTTAACCATAAAAATGTTTTGCTATGGGAGATAAATTTTGTGATGTCACAGGAAATAATTTTTTGATGAATGAAAAGTTTTCTACCTCTGATGATGTATAGTTTGAAGTTTGGCAAAATTAACATTTCTAAAGAAAAGAGAAAAAAAGACAAACAAAAGGAAGAAACAGAGAAAAACAGGAAAAGAGAAAAAAGACAGAAATCGGACTTCTTTATTTACACAAAAAAAATAGTAGATATAAGCGGAAATTCAGCTAGAAAAATTCCATTAAAATGTGAAGAATTCATATCAGAGAAGAGCACGTAGTATACTCTGACAAGTTTTATTAAAGTTACAAGGGCCAATTTCAGAGAATTCAACAATTGTGACTTGTGCAAGGACCCATGGCATAGTGGATAAAGGACTTGGTAAAATTCAGTTGTAAATTACATTCTTCTGGTGTGGGTGACACCAAAATACAATTGTGAATTACTTAGGATATTTATCCACTCATGCCTGACAGAACAAGAGCTACCCTCATGGATTGAACAAAGGATTCTGTTCCAAATTCTGTATAGATTCCTAAATTCGACAAGATACACCTGAAGACCGAAACATCATGCGAATAGCAGTCAACATGAAAACAGTAATCCAAATAATCCAAATAATATGCATAATCAATGTTCATCTTAAAAATTCGGAAATATTAGAGAAATAAAATCAAGACTTTTGTCATAAAAGCAGAAATCCAGATTCTTCTGAGTACCACAATTATGCATTTTCAGAATTTTTTTTTATTTTTTTTATTAGGGAATTAATTAGCGGGGTCATTATGAAGGGAGAAGAGTAGAAAGATGTTTGTTAACATTACACTTGAACTTCTGCATATCATTGCAGTTGGGAAAGCAGAATCCCGGAAGGGAGTTCCAAAGACCCGCAGTTCTGGGGAAGAAACTATTGGAGTAAAAGGCTTTCTTGCACCTAGGGATCTCCACTGTAAAGGGATGAGACTTAATAGCTTGTCGGGTTTGTCGGGGGTAGTTACGTCGGGGAGGTACAAGTGTTTGCAGTTCGTCAGAGCATTCACCATTAAAGTATTTGTAGAACAGGCAGAGGGATGCAACATCTCGTCGATGGGACAGAGGTTGAAGCCTAGATGACAGTTCAGGACCTATCAGGTTGGCGACTCTTTTTTGAACCCTGTCCAGGAGCGAGAGACAAGCAGCAGATGCACCAGCCCAGATGTGACAACAGTACTCCATACATGGGCGAATGGTTGCCTTATAGAGGTATAGGATACTGGCAGGCGTAAGTAGTTTTCTAGCACGGTAGAGGGAGCCGACCTTCCTTGCAGCAGCCTTGGCAATGCTCTCAATGTATCTATTCCAGTTCATATTCCCTGTAAACGTTAGGCCGAGCAGTTTAAAAGAAGTACTTTCAGGCAATGTGTTCTTGGCCATTGCTATTGGTGGTAGAGGTTTCTTGTAGTTATTGAAGGAAACAAGCTTAGTCTTAGCAGCATTGAATGTGACCAATCATTCTTGTCCCCATTCCACTACGGATTGGAGGTCATCCTCTAGTGTTTCTGCCATTTTCTTGGATATGTGTTCATTTGTTTTCCTCTCATATCTGTTATAGAGAGTGGTGTCATCGGCAAATATACCCATCTCCGAAACAATATTATCAGGGAGGTCGTTTATGAATATCAGGAATAATAGAGGTCCAAGGATAGACCCCTGAGGTACTCCCGCATTTATGTCATATTGTTTGGATGTATGTCCGTCGTCTGTTTTATCCAATGAACGGTATATACGTTCAGAAACTACAGTTAAGATATCTGCTGTTGAACGGGCTTGCCTGAATCCATATTGTTTGTCAGTCAGGAGTTTAGCAGCTGTTAGGTGCTGGACTAGGGCTTGATTAACTAAGGACTCAAATATTTTTGGCGAAAAGCGGGAGGAGGCTAATGGGCGATAATTTAGTGGGTCAGTTCTTTCACCAGAATTCTTGAAGACTGGTACCACAGAGGCGGTTTTCCAGCAGTCGGGAAAACAAGATTCGTTAAGGCATTTATTGTAAAGTTTGGACAGAACTGGAGCAACCTCGGCAGAGCATTTTTTTAATAGCACAGCCGGGATGAGATCTGGTCCACATGCTTTAAAGCAGAATTCTACTAAAAAATGAAGAACTCACATCCTTGGCATAACCTAAGAGCATGCAGTGTACTTGACCAGTTTCATCAAAGTCATGAAGACAAATTTTTAAAACTTCATACAAGCAAGTGACTACATTTAATATATAAGAACCACTTTCATTCTGAAGCAACATTTGTTGCCTCTGTTAGTAGTCATTATTTATCTCCCTCCCACTGCGGGTAGATGTGCCACAATGGGGCAGAAATTGGGATTGAAGAACCAGCGTCCAAAAGAATGTTGAGACAGCCCCTTCGGCATTCCCCAGTAGAGGCATGTCAGACAATAAATTAATCCCTTCTCAAAGAGAGAAGTCAAAGCTTGGGAAAGTGAACTTCCTAGGACTAACTACACAGGACCAACAACAAACTGCAGTCAACAGAAAAAAAAAAAACATTTCAAGAATAGCCAGTATGCTGTCACAGCCAAACTAAAAAAAAAAAGTGAAAGAAAGTGTTGCATTCTCCACCGATTTACACAGTAAGGGACAGAAGCCTATAAGACTCACAGTGCCAAAATGGTACCAGGTTTTGTGTTTTCACATCACTGGTCTCTCCATGTAGATTTTCGTATGCATGGCGCCTGACCGAAAAAAATACATGCTGTGCACAGACACTTATTTCCACAAGATAAATAGTTCAATTCATTGCCATCAAAATAATGAAATTAATCATAGATGAGTCATTCATAGAAAAAGAAAAGCTTAAATAGTTTTAAACAATATTTAATAATCACAAATACTTTGGAGTGGCATGATGTAATGGTTACAGGTATGTTAAATTTGAGTTTTGTCAAGAATACTGCATTACTTTTACTAATACTCTTAGGAAAGGTATGAATCCACACATAATCCCCCCCCCACTTATGGATCAAGTAGACGGCAGGGTAGACTAAACTCATGTATTTGTAACTAGTTTAGAAAAAAGAAAACTCCAGAATAATACTCGACTTTTCCTTGTTGCTAGACTCAAGCAATGTCAGTCCAGAAGTACTATTTAAGTTAGAGATTACACAACCCTTGCTTCACAATAAATTCCCCATGCAGGCACTCTTATAGGGGGTATTGTCTTTCAAAACTGAATGTAGACCTTTTTTTTAATAATATACAAAAGAAAAGATTAAAATAGTTCTATAAATACTATTTACTGATAAACCCTATTTCCTCATATTTATTTATTCCACCGGTCTTCGTCAAGTTAACCCAGATGAAAGCCAGAGAAACGTTTTGAAAGAACAACTATAAAGATGAGGATAACAGTCCACCAATAAATAAATATACAAATTACTCACTTCAAAGGATTCCAATAATCAAATGATATATCTGTTTCCTTATTATTCAAAATAATTATAGTTTACTATATGGTACAGTCGGTATTGTTCAGGAATTAGTGAGGTCACCCAGTCCTGAACCTCACATTATCACTTAAAATTTTTTTTTTGTTTTTGTTTATAGTTTTACCTTCTAAAATTATAAAATAAAATAAAGCAAAACGTTGCTTTTACTGTTTATGGATGTCTTGCATGCATGAACACAGATCTCTTCCCACTCAAATATAATCATTATAAAGCCATTTAATGCAAAATTAATATGATTATTGGATTTCTTGTAACATTTTTATGTAGAAAAAGTTGTGTTTTATCTTTATTGAAATTGTATTCCTAGACAAACAGACGGCGGAAGATGGCCACATATAGTAGAGATTTTAGATCAGAAAAACTAAAGCATCAAGTTGGAACATTTTCTAAGACAAAGAATTCCTAAACAGAGAATTATTCACCAAAAAATGAGAAGTTGTAGCAGATTTTATGTATGGAAAATAAATAAAAAACTTCAGTCACCAAATATGTTGAGGATTAGCTCTACCTACATAGCATTGTCCAAACTTAATGTAATTTTAGTTTAAAGTTTTAAAAAGAAATGCATAAATCAATAAGATGGAAAAAGAAAATTTAATATCTAAAAGGAGATTACTCACATTTTTTATTTTTAAGTTAAAATAAGAATTATCTCCCTTACATTTTGACCTTTATTTACAACTAGTGGGGGTACCCGGTGTTGCCCGGGTGTTTCAAGGTGTGTGTTCTTAAATCAAAAAGAAACCCGGGGGGGGGGGGAAGTTTTGGTAAGTTGGTAGGATCGAACCCGAAGCCCAGAGGTGAAGTTGGAAAAAAAAAATGTGAAAAAAACATGACACGTTAACCGCTCGGCCAGCCAGAATGAGTTACTGAAAGATGTTTGAATTTATTTAAGTAAGAAGAGAATTGACAGGTGCCCGCATTTAATGACGTCAAGTGGAAGTCGTAGAGTTAACATTTTGTGCGAGCGTTATGACGACGACGACGTAAACAATAGCTATTCAGCAGTTAACAATTTTCTGCGGGACAGTTTTTAATGAGGTCAATAACCTGGTTTGTTTGTTTTTACCTAACTTTGGGGAAAAACAGCTCCCCCGTTTATTAGGGGAGTGGCTCGTCTTGAAATGAAAGCAACCGTCTGATATGACGATAGTAAGCTGACATTGACCAAACCTTACACCGCTTTCTAGAGACAATTGGCCGTGGGCCAGGGATTCGAATCGAGTTTCACTTTTTTTATACCGAAAAACGAAAGCAACATGCGGTGATCCGAAAATGTTGAATATTTAACGTTTCAAAGTCGGGCAAATTAAATAGACAGGCGACTCCTGTTAAGTCGGAGATATTATCATTTAGACAGCATATAAAAAGTTTTAAAAATGAGCGACGGCCTCGAGAACCTGCCGGAAAAAAGCCTTTTGCAGACATACACAAAAAGCGAACATACATACATACATACACACATTTTCCCTTTTATATATATAGATTACCTCCATTATAATAATCTTCTTTGCCAAACAAATAGGAAGAAATTGCTAGTCAGAGTCTAATATCAAGGTGTCAGATCTATTGCTATTTAGGTCTAATGTGGCAAATCCAACAACTTTATATATGATGTGAATTTTCATCTCTCTGATAAAATTATGTCTAAGATGCATATATATTTGCTATATAATAGACATGAGGGTGCCAAGACTGCTGAAAAAGAGGTGGGCTCCCTCTATCATGCGAGAAATTTACTAACACTGAAGAGTATCCTATATCTTTACAAAGCCACAATTCGCTCATGCATGGAGTATTGTTGTTATATCTGAACTGGTGCATCTATCACTAGTCTATCACTCTTAGACAGGTTAAAAAAAAGTCTCACATTTAATAAATCCTGCACTGTTGGCCAACATCCGTTATCCCATTACTGCAATGTTGCATCCCTGTGCCTGTTTTACAAGTATTTTAATGGAATGTGTTCTCATAGTACTTGTACCCCCATCAATGTACCTACTCCAACTAACACAACCAGCAGCAAAATCTCACCCCTTCACTGTTGAGGTCCTTTGACGCAAGAAAGTCTTCTACTCTAATAGTTTCTTCTGAAAATTCTTTTGCTGTTTCTCTTACTTTACTAACTACACTAAGTCAGGTTCATAATTCTTATTCAAATGACCTTTTGTCACATTTAAGAATGCACATGCACACTTTTGTCAAAAAATGATTTCTCGGCATGGCCCACATATCCAACATAACCTTGAAACTTAACAATGGATCCAGTATCGGCGTAAGATATGATGATAAGCTCTATAACCAGGAGATAGGGGTGAATTGAGTATTGAGTTATGTCAAAGATTTATTTTATTACTATCCATGGGAAAGTCATGAAACCATTTCTCCTCTCAACCACTTCCAGTTATTGATGAAACTAGACTAGTAACAGACTAAGAGAAAGAAAACAAAATGATCGCAGATCAAGTTTGGTCAAAATAACCTGATACAACATATAACGTGCCATATGGTTAAGTTGTCAGCAACTAAACTAGTCTCCCCCTCCTCCCACATGCTCCACCTGAGTAACAAATAAGATCTGAAAAGAGTTTAAGCCAACATTTACTCTATGCATTAAATAGTCCTGCAGAAGAAAACTACAAACCACCCCTGGGGCGGTGGGTGGGGTGGGGGTGCAAAGATGGTCATGAATCATCCCCCCCCCCCACACACACACACAAAAAAAGAAAGAACATCTTTGCATCTGCTGATATAGAGATTTGGGAAAAAACATGAACACCAATGTGTGCAACAGGTTTTGACACTAAATCAACCATCTGACAAGATTCAGAATAGTTTTTAAGCTATTTAAATTCACCATAAGATCATCTTCCATGAGATTATTATTATTGATAGTGTTATTTACTGTTAAGCTTTTCAAGTTCCACCCAAAAAATATATTGTGTAGTGGCGGAAGGGGGGATATAATCCACGCAATTTAATGCCTAATTTTGTGTTATTACTTTTTGTATACGTCTTACTAGGTACATACAAGGAGCCTTAAATAAGTTTCCAGACATTTTTTGTACAAACATTTAAAACTGTTGCAGACTCTTGGAAATTTAGTATGTTATTGCTATACATCTTATGATACGACAGACTAATTTTTTTGATTTCAGGTTCAAAGGAACAGTTACAGCAGGAATTGCAATACACCCTACCAAAGCCTAATTGTCACAGCTGGTGAATTTCAAAAATGCAATCTGGTCATGAAGACACTTTAGAAGAACGATATGCAATAAAATTATGTTTTACACTTGGAAAAATACCACAGAAACATATGGAATGCTTCAAACTGCTTTGGACTATCTTGCATGAATCAAGCATTAATTTTAGAGTGGCATAAGAGATTCAAGGAAGGGAAGGAGACTATGAGGGATACTGAGAGGTGTGGAAGGGGTAAGGAAGTCACCAGAGCTGATTGAACAATTAAAGAATTTCATGGATGAGGACCATTGTGTGCCTATAAAGACAATATCTGCACAGTTTGATGTTAATGTGGGAACTGAAGATGCAGATGATTTGTGCAAAGTTTGTCCCAAAGGGGCAGTCCATAACTCCATCCTTATCACAGCCTATTTAACCAAGATAGGCACCCAAACAGTTCCTTACCTTCCCTATAGTTCAGACCTTGCTCCCTGTGACTTAAAACCTTAGAGGCTGTCGTTATAAGATAATTGAGAAGATGAAAGAGGCTGTGACAAGGGCCATTGACATGCTCACACAAAAGAACTTCCATGGGGTCTTCCAGAAGTTGTTGGAATGGTACAACAAGTGCATTGCAGCCAGAGGAGATTACTTTGAAGATTGCTTGAAGATTGCTTGAAGATTGAGATTACTTTTGAGTTTCATGTGTGTACTATCAATAAAAGTGATCATATGAAAAAACTTATTAAAGGCATCTCGTAACCAACTTCTTTATTCACTAAACTAGTGAATTCTACCTAGAGATTCAGAGTTCGATTCCTGATAAAGAAATTTAACAAAAAATTATTGATATAAGAAAAGGAATGCAGAATGAAACCAATGGAATAAATATAGAATCCAGTTCAAAATTCTTGGAATGTTATCACGTATGAGAAGCATCATCTGAATAACCATAATATCCAGTCTAAACAAATTGCTAACAAAGGTTAATAACTTGCATATTGGGCATTATTAACCTTTTTTTTTTAGATAAAAAAAGTTTACCACGATTAAACCTTGGCGAAAGGAGTCAACAACTGCCATCTTTAAAATCCAACTTAACAATTAAATTAATAAAAAAAATTTTTTTGCATGAAAATCTGCATAGGGCCCACTCCAAGCCAGCTTGACATTTTCTTTATGTTTCAAATTGTAATGATATGTTTAATAATAAATTAACACCAGAAAATGATTAGCCCCTGCCATTGTTTTTATGCTTTTTTTTTTATTTCTTATACAAATATGAATATAAAAGGTACGAAATAGACTAAATAGCCTTTTTCAAGGCAACAATTTTCACAGTTATTCTTGTCATTTCATAAAAAATAGGTATAAAATAAATACAATATACAATAAAGGAATGGTCAGTTGGTTAAATGCTGGAGCAATAACCACCAGAGAACAAGTTCATGAACATTTCTTATCAAGAACTCATTATCAAAATCTGGCAGTGGCAGCTCTGTGCATAGAATTCATGGAGAATATATTGTTGTACTTAAGAATGTAACAACATCAGGTTCTCATTAATTTCAGTCACAATGATTTTGTCTTTGAAATGTTCTAGCAATCGAGATTTCATATATGAGAGACTGTATGGTTAAAAGCCAGTGTCCTCAAGAATTTCTTCCATTTTTTTTTTAACAAGATCAACAACAGTAAGTTGCTCCTTGTTATTTTGCTGCAAATAATTAGCAAATCCAGAAATTTTGTTGCAAATAATTAGCAAATCCAGAAATTTTGTTGCAAATAATTAGCAAATCCAGAAATGCCTGCTTTCTCTCTGAATCCTCTGGTCTACCAAGATTTTGTTTCTTAGAAAAATCGGCGGAAAAGAATGCCTTAGGAATGTTTTTATTGGAATCAAGGTCTGCAAAACAGGTTCTGTGATGACGTGCTTCTTGTAAAACAAGGTCAGCTACATAGCCTATTCTACATTTAATAATGAATGCCTGGCCATCATTTTCTTGAATTTTCTCACAAACTTCTAACACTCTGTCCTTAAACTCGATAGTTTTTACATGGGAAACATCAACACCTCTTTTCTATCAGATTTTGCTTCAGAACCACAAAAAAGGCAATGTTCCTTAAAGTTAAACACACACACACAAAGAGTAATTTGGTAGAGACCGCAGAGGTCAAATTTTTTTTTTTAACTTTGACCCCTATTATGACCCCTGAAAATTTATTGTTTTGGGCTCAAATCAAGTTATTAAGTTAGATCCATGTCCAAGGAACCTATATCTAAAATGTCAAGTGTTTAGACCCAAAATTGTCAGAAGAGTTTGGTAGGGTTCTCAAAGGTCAAATCGTTGAACTTTGACTCCTTAACAGGCAAATTTCCGGCCGAAAACTGATCAAAGATTTTCTCAAATCTCAGTACCCGTATCAAATTTTGAGTCTGTAGACTTAAAATTGACAGAGTTATTGTGTAGGGAAATGTACAAAGACAGACACACAGAAACTTTCACTTTTATATATATATATATATATATATATATATATATATATATATATATATATAGATAGATAGATAGACTAATAAATTAAACAAAAATATATACGTACTAGCTGTACCCTGCCACGTGTTGCTGTGGCTCAAATTGGCGCAATGGAAAAAGTTCCAAAATGAGAAAAAGCATGTTTCTTATAAGTTTAATTTTCCATTTTGCATGGGTACACAGTTTTTGTTGTTCCATTTTCTTAGCTGATATAGAGATTTTCCGGTTTGGTGACTCTTGAATATGTAACATAAATTGTCCATGTGAAAAAACAGTCAGTGTGTAACTGTAAGGCCCACAATTGTAAAGATTGTTCCTTGTGCTTTGTTGATGGTTATTGCAAATGACAATAAAATTGGAAAGTGCAATTTCCTAAAGTGTAATGATGTATCTGGTGGAATCATAGGAATGCATGGAATGAAGATATATTCATCTGTGAAAGGTCCTGTTAAGATTGTTGTTTCTATGATATTGTTTGTTAATTTTTTTTACTGCAAGCTATGTGCCATTGCAAAGGTTGGATTGGTTTATATTTCACAACATGATACGATACATGCGGTGGCATCCCTGGCAAATATAGCTGTTGGATAATTAACCACTTTATCTGCTTTCACAACAGTGTCGATGGATTTGTATTTGACTACCTCACTTGGAATTTTACATTGAATAATAGCGTTAAGTTCATGGGCATCTTTGTATTGATCTGCAAGAATAGCTCATTCACTCAGTCAAATGGAATTCTTATAATTTGAATATCTGCAAAAACCTTTTAAACTATTCTTTTGATGAAATAAAATTACAGAAGTTAAAAGTCAAAGAATTTTGCCTTTAACTCTGATCAGCTGGCACTTTTTCATACTCAATTTCTCACAAGTGATGCAAAAGTTTTTGTGCGGATCGAACAGTCTGCAACTGGATATGCATATTTTGTTAAGTTAAATGAGTTAAGTTTAATGTTTTCACATGGAACAAAAAAGTAGAGTATTTGAGGCAAGCATTTATTTCATCTGCTGGTGTTGATTGAAGAATAACAGGAAACATTTGTCTGAAATCTCCTGCAAGCAATATTACTGCATTCCCAAATGGTCTGACATTGTCACGCAAATCTTGCAAGGATCGACCAAGAGCCTCAAGTGATTTTTTGCATACCATTGTGCATTCATCCTAAACAATAAGTTTGCATTTCTGCAATATTTTTCCCCATATTGGATGTTTTGAAGATGTCGAACTTGAGATTTTTGAAAAATTGAATGTTTTAAAGTAGAATAAATAATTTTTCTACTTGGCAGCAAGGTCGCAGGTATTCCTCATGCAGCAAGGGCTAAGTCTATGTCATTTTGTTACCAAATGGCTGCCAAAATCAATTTAATTAGAAAGGTTTTACCAGTTACTTCTGGTGCTGTTCAAGGTAGCAGTAATTTCCAAATTACTTCTATTCTCACAGTCAGTAAATTAGGTGACTAAAATAGGATTTATCCATGTTTTGACAATGCCTTATTCACTGTAATTAATTTAGGAGACTAAAATAGGATGAGGAATTAGAGATGGAGAGATAGAGAGGAAGATATATAGATAGAAAAGAGAAAGTGAGAGGAAAATAGAGAAAGAGACGGAAATAGAGAGATAAAGGGATTGATAGATAAACAGAGAGAGGGGGAGAGTTAGAAACAGAGAGGGATGAGACAGAGGAAAGGAGAGAAATAGGGGGAGTTAGAGAGAGAAAGGGGCTCAAAGAGAGATGGCGAGGGTGATATAGAGAGAAAGATAGATTGAGAGAGGGAAAGGGAGAGATGGATAGAGAGAGATATTAAGAGAGGAAGAGAGAGGGGGAGAGAAACAGAAGGTGAACTACACTTCACCGTTTGTTTCCTCGTTCAGTAGAGAAGAAATCTTTCGAGACTGAGGCAATTTTAATGTTTTGTCCATTACCCCTTTTGGGGGGGGGGGCTAGATTTTCCTCACATTAGAAACCGACCGGGTTATCTGTACTTTCACTTAACAAATTAATAAAAGAAAAACATATTGTAAAATTTGAATTTAACATGAAAATACTATTTTAAAAAATAGCACGATAACATAAGTGCATAAGTGCCACTTTAGGTACTCCTTGGGCGTTGAGTTCCATGGCGACCAGCATAATTATTTAATAGTCGCTCCCTTGCCCCCCCCCCCAGTCAAGGCTAACGCATGCGTACGTAACATTTTTGTTATTTACTGACGTTGGCTTAGTAACTAAACGATTTATTGATAATTTCGTAACCCTTAAACGCATGCCGGAAGATTTAAATTGGTTCATTATTGTTGTAATGAAAAAAAAAAAGTTTCATTCAACACAAAACCAAAAACACATATTAATGATAAATGATTTATTATTCTATTCATTGAAATTTACTAATTTTTAAAAAAAAAAAGTAAAAAAAAAAAAAAGTTAATAAAAAAAATAGTTGCTTATGTGCGCATAAAAAACTTGTTTTTTTTTTGTTTTTGTTTTTTAGATTAGGTCCACCTTATAATCACCCCCAACCTCCTCATCTTAAGAACAGCTTCCGGAATAAACACCACTTTTGGAGGGGGGGGGGCTATTTGCAAAATTTAACTGATATTTGTTGTCAGCATACCCACCTGAAAATACTATTAAAAAAAAAAAAGGAGGGGTTCAGTGCCCGTGGCAGAGAATTAGATTTATTTATCAATAAAAGTTGCGGAGAAGTAAATTTATTTATCAATAAAAGTCGTCATTTAAAAAAGAAAATTGTGGAGGTGGACCTAAATGTAAATATTTACCCCAAAAATTATCCCGAAGTTTATTACAAAAACGTTTTGTTTTCGCACTATTCAACAATTTGTTCATCCGCGCATGTAAATTAAAAAATATTTGTCAAAGTGAGAAGTTATCAGTAAATGATTTAGTTTTTTTTTTAAATTTATTTATTTATTTTTTTACATTAGGTCCACCTCCACAAATGTTAAGAACGGCTTTCAGAATAAACACCCTCAACCTCTCCATGTTAACAACGGATTTCGGAATAAACACCATTGGGGGGGGGGATATTTTAAAAAAAAGTCGATAAAAGTCGTCATTCAAAAAGAAATTTAAAATCCAATGTTTGTAAAAGTGAGAAATTATTAATAAATGTTTAGTAACATTTTTCGGTGCTAATGCAGAGAGTGATCCGCGCTATTTTTTAAATCGTATTTCCACGTTTAATTAAAGTTTTATGATATGTTTTTTTTATTCAATTGCAAGGTTAAAGTACAGAATAGGTACAAAACACCCTCCCCTCCCCATATTAAGAATGGCTTTTTAAATAATAACGTTATTATTTCAGCATGGATCATTCTCTGCATGAGTACCCATTTTTCTTTTAATATTCATAAAAAGTAAAATTTTTTTCAAAATAAATAAATAAATAAATGTTTGTAAATGTGACAAATAATCGTTTAGTTACGGCAACGTCAGTTAATAAAATATGTTACGTGCGGGGTGGGGTGGGGGACTAAGGGAACGACTATTATTTTTTTCTGCTGGTCGCCATGGAACTCAACGCCCAAGGAGTACCAAAATGTAATTTTTTTTTTGTCAAATAAATAAATTTCAAGCAATTTTTTGCAATAAATAATAGATAGCAACTTCGTTAATTTTACGACTCGCCCCAGCATATTATAAATACCCTAACTTCCCCATGTTAAAACGGCTTTTGGAATGAACACCCCCAAACTCCCCATATTAAGAACGGCTTTCGAGGTTTATGGAAGGGCGTTTTTTAAAACATGGGGAGGTTAGGGTGTTTATAATACGTTGAGGCATGTCGTAAAAATGAAACAGTTTAGAAAAAGTTAAAACAAACTTTTTATGTAAACAATGCCGTGAAAAGAAACTAAACAATTAAAACGTAATATTTCATGAGTGAAAAGCCTTAACATAAATAAAGGAATTTAAAATTAAAAATGTACATAAATGAATTTAAATTTTTTAAATATGGGATTATTTTTTTTGTGTGTGTGTGCTAATGCAGAGAGTGATCCGCGCTATTTTTTTAAAATCGTATTTCCACGTTTAATTAAAGTTTTATATGTTTTTATTCAATTGTAAGGTTAAAGTACAGAATAGGTACAAAACACCCTCCCTTCCCCATGTTAAGAATGGCTTTTTAAATAATAACGTTATTATTTCAGCACGGATCACTCTCTGCATGAGGAAGTTTTTTTTTTTTTTTACTTATCTGGTAATTCGAGAGTAGTTGAAACGGAAGTTATCAGAAATAAAGCCGGGCAAGTCTCGCAGAAACGACTTTGAAAAATATTTATATTTTATTTAATATTTTAATAATTCGCAAGGCAAATTTAATGACATAAAAAACATCCCTCGACTCTAAAGATGGGTTGTCTGAAAATTTCAAATAAATTGGTAACGTAGAAATATGGTTTTATTCACTTTTAACGAACCAAATTTACATTTTTATATATATAGATACATAAATATATATGGAAACAATTTTCTGTTTACTGTACAGATTTTACACAAATATTATGCAAGTATAAATCATGTAGAATATCTGCGTGAATATAATTACATGTAATAGTTAACTCTAGATGATCATCCTTTAAGAAAACCGAAAAAACTAATAGGGAATTAATTAAAATGAATGTTTAAAAGAATATGCAAATTAGCTAGATCTTTTGCTGGTGAATACATTTTCACAACCCATATATAAGAAAATTGTATTTTCTTTTTAAATAAATAGAAAATAGGGTTTTTAATATGAATATCAATACACACAAAAGAAAAACGAATTTATAGAAGATAGATTATTCCAAACTAATCTAAGTTGTTGGTGAATGTAAATGTACATGTGTAAAGTTAATCGGAATCTAACCGGAAATATTCATTTGGAATGTCATTTTTCTTTCATTAATTAATGTTTTGAAGAAGAAGAAGAACAACAACAACAACCTATTGTGCATTAAGAAAATAGGATAATAAAATTACAAATGAATCGTAGAAATATTAATTTATTGGAAATTTAATAAAAAAAATGTATGCCAATGAAATATAGGCATAGTTATGTTTAGTTTTTTCTGATCATCTATCTATATATATATAAAAGCGAAAATGTATGTATGTATGTATGTATGTACGCTTTTCCTCGATGTCCACAAAAGGCTTCTTTCAGAGAAGCGCTCGCTCGCTTCACAACTTCTTAAGACTTTTTATATCATCTATAAATTGTAATATCTCACACTTAACCAAGGAGCTCGCCTGTCTATTTAATTTTATTGACTTTCAAACGTTAATTATTCAACATTTTCCGCATCGGCACGCGTTACTTTCGGTTTTCGGTATAAACCAAAAGCGAAACTCGACTCTAATCACTGGCCGAAAGCCAGTGGTCTCTAAAGAGCTAAGTAACGTTTTGTCAATGTCAACTTCGTCATATCAGACGGTAGCTTTCATTTCGAGACGAGACACTCCCCCTAATAAACAGGGAGCGGATTTTTAAAAACAAACAAACCGATTTATTGACTCATTAAAAACTGTCCCGCACAAAATGCTATCTGCTGAATACCTATCGCCGTCACGTCAATCAAAAACGCGCACCTGTTGTTTTTGTTCACACTTTACTATTTTCCAAGTGTGCGTTGTCAAGGCTTCGTTTTTTTTTTTCACGGGCACCTGTTTTTCTTCGGGTTTTTTTCACACACACCTACAAACACCTGGGCAACGCCGGGTACCCCTCGCTAGTTTATATATATAAAAGTGAAAATGTATGTATGTTTGTGTGTATGTTTGGATGACTGCTAACAACTTTCGACAGACGCGACGAAAATTCGGTATCACATCAGAGCTCCATCCTTTGCTCAAAAAATATCGAAAAATTGGCGAAAAAATTAACTTTTTCACCCTGAAATCGACAATTTTCGACGGGTGGGGGGTGTCAACAAAAACGGTCCTCTCATGACAATGACCGATTCTACGCATGCGTCAGATGACATCGTGACCTGATTTTAAATAGTTGAAAAACCGAACAAATTTCATGTACGTCACGTTAGCTCCGTTGGTTAAGGCCTTGGTTCATTATCTAAATGTTTTGGGTTCGAATAGTGGTGTGAGTTTTTTTTTTTTTTCGATTTTTTAAATTTAAATATTGAACCAGTGTTTCGTTTTTCTGCTTTTTTTTTTTCTTTTTTTTACTTCGCTTATTATTAGCGACACCCAAAAATACCCGGGTACCCACCGATTTTTTAAATTTTAATATTGAAGCCATTTTTCACGTGTTCGTTTTTCTGTTTTAATCGTTCGTTTGCCTTACGTTAGTTTTTTTTGTGTTTTTTTCCCCGCTTAAGTGTTAACATTGTTTTCTTTTTTTACTTTGCTTATAACAAACAAACCTACGTCGTTGTCGTCGTAGTCGTCGTCGTAACGCTCGACAACTTCCGGCCACGCACCTGTCAATTTGGTTCTTAAATAAATTCAAACATCTTTCACTAACTCATTCTGGCTGGCCGATTTTATTTTCAAACTTCGCCTCAGGGCTTCCGGTTCGATCCTAAGATAAAGTAAAATTTTTATATTATTTGCATTATTGTTCTTATCTTGAATATTATTCACAAAACGTTACAGTCTATGTAACTTTCGATCTTCAGGTGAATCTTGTCGAACTCAGGAATCTGCACAAAATTTAGAATGGAACCCTTTATTAAATCCACATGGGTAGCATGTTCCTTGTGGAATGGACAAAATACTTGGTAAAATTCAGTTGTAAGTTCTAGAGGTTGAAGGTTCAATCCTCAGTGCAAGCGATATGAATTCACAATTGAATGTGAATTGGCCTTTTGGTCAAGATCAAAGTGTAGTATCTGTTCTTCAGATGCTGCACTTCTATTTCTTGTTCTCTTTCGGTGGAGGAGAAATCCTTCACGACTGAGACAATTTTTATTTTTGTACCTTTTCTCCACGTTAAAAAACGACCCTGGTGTCTAACTGTCCCGTGGGGAGGCATAGTAAATAGGTACACTCGTCACTTAAATAAAAGTTCCATTCCAAATTATGTGCACAATCCTGAGTTTGACAGTAAGATTCGACACCTAAAGAATGTCGGAGATTATATTAACTGAAACGTTGTGTGAATAACACTCAAGATGAGAACAGTGTTCCGAATAATATAATGATAATATACTTTGTTTTTTGTTATTGTTTTTACTTTTTTACTTTTTAACATTAAGTTTCGTACATTTAAAGACAACGTTTTATGAAACATACAATGTTTATATGAAGAAGAAAAGAAAATAGATGTTTTTATAAATTTAAATTACCATAAAAAATGAACAAAGTTTCCGACATTAGAGCTTAAAACAAGCTTATCACACAAACTTCCAAATGCATATAAATGTGTGTACGTGCATGCGCGTGTGTGTGTGTGTGTGTGTGCGCGCAGATAGGCTTCTTATCAAGAATAATGTATTCACATATGCATTATTCGAGCATGATAACAGGCTAACTCCATTTTCATGAGCAAATCAGCTTACAGAGAATTTAGTCTCCAGTGTTATCATGATAGATAGGGGGAAATTCATTACTTAGGAGTCAGAATCAGTAAAAGAATTGGCCTATTTCTTTTCCTGAAAACACAATCTTTGTCATTTTTTAATAGTTAATGCCTTATTTAAAAATCAAAAATATTTGATATTGTTTTGGAGGGAGAGGGCACTTTCATCCACTCAACCTTCCATAGACATACACTCCCCCACTTTACATTCCCACCTCATTCTATATGCTATACACCTTCCACACTCACTCTCTAAATGTTTGATCCAAAATAATTTTAGAAACTTAACTTTAATTGTTACTGCATTGTTCGATCATTAAATAACTAATTGGACAAAATTGTTTTAAATTTAAACAGATTTTAAATGCCATTAACTGTGACGTCCAAATGAACGATAACTTGTTGACAAAAGCAACTTATTGAAAAGGGGTGTTACCCAGAAATAATGTTCAAAAATATAATAACTACTTAATATCAGGTTATTTTTTTTTTTAAATATGCATTAATAGAGCATGGACTATTTTCAGCTTAGATGAATTTTGTTGTGTAGACATAGTATAAAAATCTGCTATGATCCTTTCTGCGAGCCACTGTTTCCACATTCGCATCACAATTCCGCAACTCAGTCTTCAAGGTATTCAAAGAGTATAGAGCAGTAGCTAAGTTTTCTGATGTTTTAAAGTTTGGTACAAACTATGATGCAGGTAACTCTTCCAATATTTTAGTTCTTTCCATTCATTCTTGTTCTCTAACTCTCAAACACATCAACAATACACAGAAACAGCTATTTATACATACTATATGTTATTTTTATTATTTGGATTCTGTGGACTACTGTTCTCATCTTGAGTGTTATTTTAACGTTTCAGATGATGTAACCTCCAACCATCTTCAGATGCATTTTGTGAAACTCAAGAATCTTTCTGTTGAACTCAGGAATTTGCACAGAATTTCAAATGTAACCCTTCCATCTGCAGAGGTAACATTCTCTGGTTCCAGCAGCATTGACTGGGTAGAAGTCCTAAGTAATTTACAATTGTATTTTCAGTGTCACCTGCACATAGGATTGAACTTTCAACCTCCAAAAGAGTATAACTTACAACTGAAAGTATTTTATCCATTATGCAAAACCTGTGCTATAGTGGATAAAGTACAAGGTAGAATGATAAAATTGCCGCCCCAGAAAAAACGACAGGATTCCATTTCCGTTTGATGAAAACCAGTTTTCTTTCTTTGTTACAGACTATCTACTAGTTGGCCTGTTGTGTACAAATCCCAAGAGCGATAGGAGCCGTCTATCATGTCTGAAAGTGACACAATGTTCAACGAACGAAATTGGAGATGCGCCGCTCTCTACTGATCCAAGGTATGACAACAGGACCATTGACAGCACCCTCAAAATGCAAATTCAGACGGTTCAACACTACCTGAAAAGTGTGGTGACCCCTGGTGCAATCAGGTGGCTGCTAGTAAACTCTGGGTGTAGCAGCAAGGCTCGGCACCAACCCACAAGTCCAAAGAGACCCACGCTTGGCTTTAGAAGGAGTGCTATGACTTTGTACCCTTCTCTCACTTCCCCTCTTCCTCCCCCAACCTGAACGCACTGGACTACTTCGTTTAGTCATATGTCAAGAACATCACCAACATGACCTTTTACAACACCCAAGCCAGCATGATCGCTGCCATCCACCAAGTATTTGCTGAGCCCCTGGTGGTGCAGGTGGAAAAGGTATGCTCCCAATTCCGGACCTGTATCAAGGCGGTGATTGAGGCTGAAGGCAGCTACATTGAATAGATGTTAGTTCTACTACATAATCAATTTACCTGAATTGATTTTTCAATAAAAGTTTTAAAATAAAGCTGTAGTGTTGTTTTCTTTAGAGCGACATGTAGCTGGTAAAATTTACTTGGAAATTCCATTCAATCATGTCTGAAACGTTATGAAAATAACATTCACGAGAAGAACAGCAGAATAAATAATACAAACTCAGAAACATTTGTTATACATTTTGATATTAAATTGAGTGGACAAATACTTCAAAGTATTATGAATTCTACGATTCTGAAATAAAAGAACATTCTTAAAAATTATCAAATTTTCTAAATAACTACATATATATATATATATATATATATATATATATATATATATATATATATATGGTTGATATGTAGTTTGCTTGAAGCATTGTGTGGGATAGGTATGTAGTAGAGATTTAGAAGGCTGTTACAATGCGAGGAATGAAATATAGTCGTTGTTGGTAAGAGAAGACGAGAACAAGTGGCGATTTACAAATCAATAAGCACATACATGTATTTTATATATATACATATATTTATCCAGTTGTATTGGTAAAATGTCTTACTTGTTATGTCTGCGACAAATTCCATTATTAATTTCGGAAAAATTCCCTTTTGAAATGGTAAACGTAACAGATCGATCCAAAGCATGCTAGATGATGGAGCGGAAGTTGGATTGTCTGTGTGTGTGTATATATATGTGTGTGTGTGTGTGTGTGTGTGTGTGTGTGTGTGTGTGTGTGTGTATATATATATAGACACACACACACACACATAGAGAAATGTTTCTAAGTCTCTAGTGGATTTATTATTTATCTTTCTATGAACAGTAATCGTTTTATGCAAATAAGTATATGTAATGGTTTTATATGTATTTCTTGTATACATATTTTGTCATTAACATTCTTTAATCTTTACTACTTAATTAATGTTACTGCCTGAAATGATTGATGAGGTGAAAATGTTTGTTCTGTCAAGGTTTTAAACCTTAATTAAAGACACTGCCCTATTTTGTCCAACTGACATACTTAAAAGGGACACAAACCACAGAAACCACAAACAATTCCAACTAACAAAATAAAAAGGTCAACAGAAATGATGTCTGTTAAAATAAAACTTGCAAATAAATAAAATGATACCGTTACTTACTAGATAAGGAACCAAAGTCAATAAGAGAATAAAAATAGTTTTCACCTTCCAATTTTTTTCAAAATAATCAATTGATGCAGCGGTGGAGTCAATCACTTAAACACTATTCCTAAAGTTTTCCAAAGATCCGGTTCCATTCATTTTCTTCAACTCATAATAATTTAGACAAAGTATATAGTATTTACATATATGTTATTTATATATTTACTAGCGGGGGGGGGGGCTTTATCCAATCGTAAAATTCGCTTAAATATGATATTTTATTTTGTCCAGATTTCATATATATTATTATAGATTCGTGATTTCAAAAGTAAAAAAAAAATATTTGCGTGCCATCAGCTAGAATCGAAACTGAAAGCAAAACTGTAGCATTCAAAGCTGGTGACGTTACCACTGTACCAACGTTACACATATATGAACGGATTAAAAATTAAAAGTAAACAAAGATAAACATACAAAATGTATAACGTTTTTTTCAATTTTTACCCGTTTTTGACCCCCCTTAAAACTATTTTAACCGGTTAAACACCGATAAAAGAACGGCCCATAAAAAATCCAATCATTTGAGGCCCCTAGCACAGCTCTGCGACTTTTAGTTTTAGAAAAGATAGAGTTAGAAAATATAGAGACAGACAAACAAATATATAGCCTTTTATATACATATATAAACAATATATATATATATATATATATATATATATATATATATATATTGTTTATAGCATTTTCATTTTAAAGTGAACAAGGTTTTTATTTTCCAAGTAATTTTGAATTCAGCAATATTTTTTTGTTTGTCAGTTGAAAAAATAATGCAACATTCACTCCTGCACCATAAAGTGATCTATATATATGGACACTAGAAAAATTACTTTATTGCCAATTTCAATTGAACCGAGGGTTGCTTTCTTAAGCAAAAGGCCCTTGGAATAGACTTGTAAGTGAAGTAATAAATACACCAACAATGCAACAATACAAGGTAAATTTGGACAGGTGCTGGACGACTGTATCCTCTTCTGTGTGAATTTCTACCACCTTTTCCCTACATAGCAACTGAAGCATGATTATTCTATTTTTGTCAAACAAATTGAATGCAATTGAATTAAACAAGGCTTTGAAGTCAGTAACTCAAACGCTCATGAAATTAAAAAAAATGTCTAACAAGTTCAAACTGTAACTGTAATGGTTTGAGCCGGTGGTAATTATGTAGAATAATAAATTCTGGAGTGCAAAAGGTCGGTCATTTTAATGGTGCCATTCCTGTCTTTGTAGCTTTTCAACTTTTTGATTTAAAAAAATAGGAGTTATTAACTAGCATGGATACCCGGTGTTGCCGGGGTCGGCATGAAGTTCCGTTTGGACACACCTGCAATACTAAGGATATTGAGCACTTTCATCGAAACTCCCACAATTTCAAAAATAAAAGAACGAATAAAAAACACAAAAATGTAATCGCATCCCCTACTCCCCAAAAAGTATGTGATAACCTCCTCACCAGATATTTCGGCAGAAGGGATATGAAGAGAAGGTATTCTCCAGATATTGAGCACTTTTTGTTGCCTGTGCACTGTAAATAAATTTAAAAAAAAAAAAACTGCCCCCCCCTCATCAAATTAAAAATAAATAAATCAAAACAACTTTTCTTTACATCAAAATAGCTGGGAGTGCCCGTGCGACAAAAAAAAGAATAAAAAAAAAATGAGCCATGTGTTCAGGCTCGAATGTGAAACGCAAAAGAGGTTAAGGCAAAAACTTACGGACAAACGCTTTTGCCCACACAGCCATGAGTGCTTATGATGTCATATGAGCTTATGATGTCATGAGTGCTTATGATGTCATGAGCTTATGATGTCATGAGCTTATGATGTCATGAGTGCTTATGATGTCATGAGTGCTTATGAATCATGAGCTTATGATGTCATGAGTGCTTATGATGTCATGAGCTTATGATGTCATGAGTGCTTATGATGTCATGAGTGCTTATGATGTCATGAGTGCTTATGATGTCATGAGCTTATGATGTCTTGAGTGCTTATGATGTCTTGAGTGCTTATGAATCATGAGCTTATGATGTCATGAGTGCTTATGATGTCATGAGTGCTTATGATGTCATGAGTGCTTATGATGCCATGAGTGCTTATGATGTCTTGAGTGCTTATGATGTCTTGAGAGCTTATGATGTCATGAGTGCTTATGATGTCATGAGTGCTTATGATGTCATGAGTGCTTATGATGTCATGAGCTTATGATGTCATGAGTGCTTATGATGTCATGAGTGCTTATGATGTCATGAGTGCTTATGATGTCATGAGCTTATGATGTCATGAGTGCTTATGATGTCATGAGTGCTTATGATGTCATGAGTGCTTATGATGTCATGAGCTTATGATGTCTTGAGTGCTTATGATGTCTTGAGTGCTTATGAATCATGAGCTTATGATGTCATGAGTGCTTATGATGTCATGAGTGCTTATGATGTCATGAGCTTATGATGTCTTGAGTGCTTATGATGTCTTGAGTGCTTATGAATCATGAGCTTATGTCATGAGTGCTTATGATGTCATGAGTGCTTATGATGTCATGAGCTTATGATGTCTTGAGTGCTTATGATGTCATGAGTGCTTATGATGTCATGAGTGCTTATGATGTCATGAGTGATTATGATGTCATGAGTGCTTATGATGTCATGAGCTTATGATGCCATGAGTTCTTATGATGTCATGAGTGCTTATGATGTCATGAGTGCTTATGATGTCATGAGTGCTTATGAATCATGAGCTTATGATGTCATGAGTGCTTATGATGTCATGAGCTTATGATGTCATGAGTGCTTATGATGTCATGAGTGCTTATGATGTCATGAGCTTATGATGTCTTGAGTGCTTATGATGTCTTGAGTGCTTATGAATCATGAGCTTATGATGTCATGAGTGCTTATGATGTCATGAGTGCTTATGATGTCATGAACTTATGATGTCATGAGTGCTTATGATCATGAGCTTATGATGTCATGAGCTTATGATGTCATGAGTGCTTATGATGTCATGAGTGCTTATGATGTCATGAGCTTATGATGCCATGAGTGCTTATGATGTCATGAGTGATTATGATGTCATGAGTTCTTATGATGTCATGAGTGCTTATGATGTCATGAGTGATTATGATGTCATGAGCTTATGATGTCATGAGTGCTTATGATGTCATGAGTGATTATGATGCCATGAGTGATTATGATGCCATGAGTGCTTATGATGTCATGAGTGCTTATGATGTCATGAGCTTATGATGTCATGACGTTGCAAAATAAGCTTTAAGTTTTAGTTTAATACACTTGCATGACTTGCGAAAAGAGTGATGCGAAAAAGGACCCCCCCTCTTCCAAAAAGTGACCCAGTTAACTGCCACAGAATCAATTTTTTTTGCTAATTTTCACATATTATGCATCCGGGGCATTGTTCTTTTAGATCATACTGATTTCGATCCGGTCGGATGCAGCCGACAAAAGTTTTTAGCAGACATACAAACACTAAGACGACTTCTATATAATAGACTAGCAGGGCTACCCGGCGTTGCTCGGGACCGTATAAACAATGAAAAAACAAAAGCAGATATTGAACATATGTTTTATTCTTAGGGGAGAGGAATCTTTCATCTCAAGTTTTAGCGTTACAAACAAACATTTGTCTTTTATATATATAGATAATGACAGGTTTTTTGGGGCCCCCCCTCGAAGATAACTGATCAGTTGACCAACTTCTAGTGGTCCGTTTGACGTGAAATTTCGATATTTGTCATCTGGGTGATGGGGCTTCGATATGATACCAAATTTGTCAAGTTTGGTTCCGTCTTTCAAAAGTTTTAGCGTTACAAACAAACATACATACATACATACACACAGACGTTTGGCTTTTATATATATAGAAGAAGATGTTTAAAAATAAAACTCAAAATTTTCTTTTGGTGCCAAACTTAATTTTAGTTGACTTATTTATTAAGCCAAAAGTTTTCTTATATTTTGAAATTTCATAGCCATCACAGTAAAATAGAATTATATAAAAAAAATCAAAACATAGCAAAATTTTTATGGTCATCAAATGATTAGAAATCCTTAATGAAGGTAATTTGTATTTTTATCTTAACCATCGTATCTCTTTGGGGAGAGCTGGATATTTCCCACATTAAAATATGATATAATATCAAACTTCCAGGGGAGGCAAGTAAATAGGGGCACACAAACAATATATACTTACTTATCGAACCATATATTATTTATCATGTGTTAAAGTTTTCAACTGACATATTTATTTGCAAAAGTTTTTCTTATATTTTGGACTTTCAGCGATATGACTATAAAACAGAAGATAACCATAACCTTTTGGTATTTATGCAGTATAAATACCATGCTATCATCGGAATCGGCTGTGTGATTTACAAAACCCCCAGAAGATGCCGAAACACTGACTGCCTCAATCCTAATACAAAGAAGCATAAAGAAAACATTTGTTTTCCATCATATCAGAAATCTAAATATTTATCTTGATTAGAACAAAAAAATCATAAAAAGAAGAAAATCATATAAAAAAAAAATCAAAAGTTTTGCTTGCTATCAGTTGTTTGTTATTCAAACAATAAATATTTATCATGAAACTTACCTTAAAACGAATGTTTTTTTATTTGAAGTTTAATTTTCTAAAATTTTTGTAAGAATTGTCCAATAATTATTTAATATTATTTTCATTGAAATTGTTTTCAATTAATTTTTCATTGAATTAACTCCATACTAATAAAAAGACATCTATATTTCATTGAAAAAATTTGTCAGTATTTTTGTGAAAAAATAAAAAATCAAAAAACTTTCATGTGGCACCTTCTAATGTTTTCCATAAACCGTCCGAATGATTTAGACGATAACACGGTTCTTATACTGCATAAGTGTCGACATTTTAAGCAGATACAAATGTCTACAAGGATTTCTGATAACCAAAAACAAACATCAATTAATATATATATATATATATATATATATATTACGAGTTCATGTGAACTCGTAAAGAGATGAGTATTGACTGAAGCGAGCTTGATATGGGTATCTAAAACGGTCCCTAATTATCGGGTTTGAAACCGACGGTACCAATGACTTATCTAAAACTTTCTGTAAACAAATATATGTGTGCGTGTGTGTGTTAGTGTGTGTGTGTGTGTGTGTGTGTGTGTGTGTGTGTGTGTGTGTGTGTGTTTCTGTAAAAATAAGATAGTTCCTACAATAGAAATATTCCATAAAAATATTTCAGAGAAACTTCAAGGCCCACAAAGATTATGAAAACTGTTTTGGAGAGATTCTGTAGGATTTAAACTAGTTGTTTTAAAGACAAAAATGTAGTTTAAATCCTAGTGATTTTGTTTCATCTCTTTTCAGCATGTTTAACAACTCCAAAGAAATCATAATTCGTGACACTAATTACTTTTGAAAGTTTTGTTAGAAAAACACTAAAAAGTGTTCAAGTCTAAAGTAAATAAGTTCTTGATGAGCCGTTCCATATAAGTTATTAAATTTACCAAATTTTCATTACTAATGATTACTATATTGACCAATTTCTACTGTACACTCTTTAACCCTTATCCTTGAGTGGCTTCTGGGCCTTGATAATGTGGTGATGCCTTTGTAAAAAAAAAAAAAAAAAAAAAAAAAAGATTATCTACAACATAACAAAATAAATGAATCTAAACATATTTAAACTTCAGCTTCTCTTATGAATGGACTCTTTTTTAAAGATGAACGATCACCAAAACAAAATACAATCTCTGTCAAAAGATTTCAGTCAACAAGACAAAAAGTGAGGAGCTCTTTCCATAGGAACCCCCACATTGGATCAAGAAAAAAAACTATTATCCCCTGCCCCTCATAGGAGTACATGGCAGGGAAAAAAGATTCACCCCGCCCTCTGTGAAGGTGAATAGAAATTGGTTTACAAAATAATTAAAAAAAAGACCTACTTTGAAAAGGTTTATCCAACTGGGAATTAAAAAAAAAAAAAAAAAACGAAAACAACAGACTGTTAACTCTTGATTCACTCAGGATAGTTCAATTTTGAGAAGATTTTTTTAAAAACAAACTTTGCTACTTGCAAATCAAAAACAGTTCAGTGACAAGAGAAGATGATTTCACTTTAGTCTGTTTGAATTCATAAGAGAAGGTTTTAAACTCTAATAAGACACCAGAGAATTGCACACATGCCTGAGCTCCA
This sequence comes from Euprymna scolopes, assembly GCF_053919585.1. Classification (NCBI taxonomy): domain Eukaryota; kingdom Metazoa; phylum Mollusca; class Cephalopoda; order Sepiida; family Sepiolidae; genus Euprymna; species Euprymna scolopes. The sequence goes on from NC_136497.1 coordinate 112,375,121, forward strand.
CTGTTTAGACATGGAATGTAAATAATAAAATTGGAAGGCTTACAAAGTAAAAATTATGAAACTATTAAAAAAAAAAAATTAATTACAAGGGATGGTGGGAAAAATTAGTATTGACTACTTTACTATTAAATTTGATCTATTAACAGATTCATTTTTTTTTTTTTTTACAAATATGAATGAACAGTAATAATGTGGAACACTTTAAGCTGAAAATGAACTCAGAAATAATCTATATATCTTTAAAAGTGAGAATGTGTGCGTGAGGACACTTCTCAACCTATATACTCTACAGATTTTGATCTGCAAAATTGAAATTTGGTATATAGGATATTTAGACATGTGGAAAACTTTTTAATTGGTTTTCATCTGGAAAAACGGGCTTGTGAGGAGTCAAAATTGAAAAATTGGTACGCATTGGGAGTCGGATTTTTATCTGTTTGCTAACTGTTCCACAAATGCGTATGTGTGAATGACAGATTCATTATGTTAAAAATAAGTATGTTTGAAAACAATTTAAAATTCGTGTCAAACTGACATAATGGTTATCGTACTTTACTCACTGTCTTTAGGTTTGGGTTTCGATCTCAGCTTGGGTATTTTTTTTTTCTTTTACTTACAAAAAGTGAACTGTTTAGAAAAAATATTATACTCGCATGCACATGTCTCAGTTTCTGTAAAATATAATATTTATATGTATTTTGTGACCGGATAATGCCGGTCTGCTAGTAGTTGTATAAAAATAAATTTCGTCAGTCTGTCAATCACAATCTTTTAAAACATAATAATTTGCTGAATTGGTCTTATTCAGAGATCTGAACTATTTTTAGAAAATGGAAAATATTGCATTACCAATTGACCTATTTGGACTTTCTTATAGAGCTTAAAACATTTTATGGCTATATTTTTTTTAATAAGTTATTTAGACCATCCGTAACTATAAAAGTTTGTTTTTATGAAGAGCTTGTAGAGTTATGATTAAAGATATATTTTCTAGAAGTACATCACACAGAGTATTTGGATATTTCATTTTGATCAATAATGATGTGCGTTTTATGTTGTACCATTTCATTGTATTTTACTTATAACATAATTGATCATGTATTTTCTGAAACTACGTTACCTAGAGTATTTGGTTAAGTTCATTTGATTTTGATCAAAGGAGGCACAACATTAACATGGAGTCTGCATTTATGCTTGACATAAAAAAATAAAACGCATTTATTTTTATTTTATTTTTAACTTCACAATTATAGAAGTTAAAAAAAAAATATTGTTAATTAGGTGTTCAGAAATTAGAGTAGGAATTTACCGGAAAATGCAGGATATGCTTTGAGGGGGGGGGGTACTGATGATAAATGTATCAGAATACATCTCCATAAATGTTACTTTATTTAAACCTCAATCAACGTTACAGTCAAATGCACGATTTGAAGAAAAGAAAAGCTTATCTAGCGTTAAGTATCGCCATGGCTGGATCAAGACCGTCTTAAAAGACAAGATGGCCGGTGGGCAAAAATAATTTAATCTGCTGACGTCATCACGGATAGTCCATACCGGTGACACCGGTAGTCACCGGTAGGCATTCGTAACGTCTTGAAGTCAGTGTAATATTTCTTTTTTTATTAAAATGCCTTCACGGTGCATCGTTCCAACTTGCTGAGGAAATTATCGTAAAGGACCAAAAAGTGACAGTATTTTCATTTCCGAAAGATAAAGAATTATAATGCAGTAAAAAAAAAAAAGATTTTACACCATCTCCATTCAGCAAAGTAAGTTTTAACGTGCTCCCCCCCCCTGTATTTAACACGATGTAACTATAATTTAATTCAATATTATCATCCTAAATGTTCTACTATTCAAAAGAAGAAGCTTCAAATAAATTGCTAATATTAAAAAAAAAAATTTTTACAGCATACAAAACTAATGAAAATGCGAGACAACATCGACTCTTTAAAACACGATTTTTTTAAGCTGTTGACACACGTTTTAAAAATCTAACAATAATTTATTTTTCTGAAATTTTTCAATATTTAAAAATAAATTATGCCGGCTGATAAAATTTTTAAACTTTTTTTTAAAGCTAGAAAGATAAAATTTAAAAATACTTATTTTTATATATATATATATATATATGAAACTAAACTAAAAAAAAAAAAAAACGCGCGTTCACTCGTGGTCTTAAACAGTCTTGGCCTTCGGGACCAGATCAAAGTGTAGTATCTGTTCTCCAGATGCTGCATTCTATTTCTTGTTCTCTTTCGGTGGAGGAGAAATCCTTCACGACTGAGACAATTTTTATTTTTGTACCTTTTCTCCACGTTAAAAAACGACCCTGGTGTCTAACTCTGTCCCGTGGGGAGGCATAGTAAATAAGTACAATTCATTTCATTAACGTAATTGGGTTTGTATTACTGTACACATAGATTCGAAAAAGTTGTCAAAAACAAATATATAACAAATAAATGTTATCAAAGGCAAGATAAGTTACTTTTCTACCAAATATTTTTCGTGTTTTTATTCAATGTAACATGTTTATTCAGCTCGAAAAACATAGTGTTTACCGATGTATTCGAAAATTCAAGATGGCGTCTGATTCTCTCTTTAACACGGTAAGTTTGGGATAAGGTGTTATAAATAAAAAACTATACAACATACTATTAAAAACCCGCCGAATATATGTCAACCTATGTCACGGTAACATATATTGAGCGAGTTTTTAACAGTATTTTATCCGGTTTTGTATTTATAACACCTTATCCCAAACTTACCGTGTTAAAGAGAGAATCAGACGCCATCTGGAATTTTCGAATACATCGGTAAACACTATGTTTTTCGAGCTGAATAAACATGTTACATTGAATAAAAACACGAAAAATATATCCAGTTTGGCAGAAAAGTAACTTATCTTGCCTTTGATAACATTTATTTGTTATATATTTGTTTTTTGACAACTTTTTCGAATCTATGTGTACAGTAATACAAACCCACGTATTTTAACAAACTGAAAATATGGATATAAAAAAATGATTTTGCATGTTATTTTTGTTGTGTGGTGAAATAATCTTAAATAAGAAACATGATTTTTTCTTTAGGTTGATTTTTTTACTGTGCAATATTTCATGAATTTATTAAAAATATTGTTTTGATTTTGAAAAAATATTGTGGTTCATTTTGATTAAAAAATATTCATTTTGATTAAAAAAATATTCATTTTGATTTTAAAAAAAATATTCATTTTGATTAAAAAAAAGTTTAATTTTAATATTTGTTTATTGTCTTAACTCATATCAAATGTTTTGCTTGTGTTCTGCTTCAAATATTCATAATCTTACATGCATAATTTTCATTTAATTATATTAAATAAACTTCAAGTTTATTTCAAATCAAATCGTGTTCCTTCACTTTTTTAAAATGCAATTTATAAGTAATTAAAGAACGCATTCTAATCTTTAAAATTTATAATACAACGAAATATTCAATTGCTTATAATATACTTAAACAAATAACTTGTGTTTTTTTTTATTATTTTTTTATTATTAATATTAGATGAGTTTCAGTATAAATCGTGTTCTTTCTTTATTTCTTTATTTTAATCCAATTTTGAAGTTTTGTAACGCTGTCTGTAAAAATTACTGTTCATTATTGACAGTCTAAGAGTTCCACATATCTTGCTTGTTGGGACCTCGGCGATGACGTCATTTTTTCAGCTGGCCGGCCATCTTTATAACGAAGGCCACGGCTGGATACAAAAGAAAGTAAGTGTCTTCACTCACTCAATCTTGGGCAATGCCATGCGTCCCTGCTGGTATTCAAACATAAATCACAACTTAAAATCGTGCTAAACTTTATATTTTTCGCTTATTTAAATGTTTATTTAATATTAAATTTCTAAAAGACACCTGCAAAAGTTTTGAAAATCTCATTATAAATTTATGATAGTGCAGATTTAGCAACAACTATGTCATACACAGTGTTCTTTCTTTCATGAGAATTTCAAATAAATAAATCCATTAAATCACAGGATCTCAAAACAAAAGAACTTTGATTTTTTTTTGTTCTAGGGCCTATTCTATTCTCTAAGTTCTCACCATCTTTCCTCTTAAAACAGCTTTAAGGAGTTATTTTTCATGATTAAATAATTAGAAAAATACACGATTTTCTTTTCTTAATATTTCATAGAGACTAAAAAACAAAGGATGTAAATGACCTGGTAAAAGAAACAGTGTTCATAACCTACGGATTTTTAAAAGCATGAATAAATGCTGAAAATGGGATTAAAATCTGATAATTCACCAAATTTTCCATCATTTTCTTTTTTTCACATTTGTAAATGAATGGAATGCAGAAATTGCGCACAATCGAAATCAATCCAATCTTTGTATTCTATCTGAAAATGGCAACAATAAAACTTTTCAAATTTGTCATTTTCTACGAGTCTACTTTGCCAACAGGAAATATTGAATACTTGTTCAATTTGTCTGTTTTATGACAATTCAACTCTTTTGGGGTTATTTGTTAATGCACATAATAAATTCCTAGTAAATTCATAACCAAATATTTCAGTGTACTTTGTCAAGAACCTTTCCTCATTTGCATTTGAAACTCAATTTCCCTCAGATATGCACAGAGTTTAGTAGGATCTGAATGATTCGACAATTTGATGCTCGCTTGTTGTAAAATTAAAAATTTACTTTTCTAGTTTATTTAAAAAAATTTTTTTTTTTTTACCCAAAGTTATACCCCTTGGAGAAAACTGGCTGTGACACAAGAGAGTACTTCAATCACATGATTAGTCTTTTGTAGGGTCACCACATTGTTTATAAATAAATAAATTTTCATATTGTGCAATGTTTTCATTTACTTTTTCAATAAAATGATATGTGCATTTGCATGATACTTTGATGTCTACTTTTTAACATGCTTTTCATATCTGGTTGGAATTACTAATTATTAAGTAAGCATTATTCCCAACATATGTGCAAACTTGTATTCTTTGGACTACTGTTCTCATCTTGAGTATTATTTTGATGTAACCTCTGACCTCCTTATCAAACTCAGTAATTACTTATAACATCTACCCAGTCATGGCTGACAGAACAAGAGCATGCTACCTCCACCCTGTAGATTAAATAAACAGTTCCATTTGAAATTCCGTGCAGATTCCCAAGTTCAGCAGAAAGCTTCTCCGAGTTTGACAAGATACACCTGAAGAAGGTCAGAGGTAACATAGTGGAAATAACATTAAAGATGAGAAAAGTAGTTTGAAGAATCCAAAAAATTCGAATTATCAATCCTCGTCTCAAAAATTCAGAAATGTAAAAATATGCGCAACTATTTAAAAAATTGAATATCAAATATTTTAAAAATTATCTTTATAGATTTTCATTATTTTGTATAAACATATTACATGTTTTCAATATAAAGATAAATTTTTTTAAAAAGTCAATCCTGAAATAGATTGCTTATTGCATAGATATGATTTTCTAGTATGTTGCAGATCAAAATTTATGTACCACACAGAATGCAGATTGAAATTGTATGCAAATAATATTAGAAAAAAAAAAGACCTAAAAATACGGTTTCAAATTTCCATAAAGACAAAGTGGATTTATTTTTGCAATCTTCCTAAAATGTTTAATCACCTTATCCATTTATAATCATCTAATGGTATATGCATTCAGAGCTGATTATTGGGATATCCGCAGGAGAATAGGATCACCTAAATCCACATTGTTGGTCAGAAAGACGTTTAGCATGATTAATGATTCAAATATTGTAGCAAAATAGTGGGAGAAAACTGATAATTTTGCGGGTCAGTTCTGTCAGAGTTTGGAATAGACAGTTTTCCAGAAGCAAGATTTTGGTAAGGCATTTGTTATAGAATTTGGAGGTGACAAGCCAACTCAGAAAGGTATTTTTAAAATTATTTTATTAATATATTTGAGACTTTCACATTCACCAATCAATAATCGTTAAAATTTTACCCTGTTAAATTGAAACAATTAGGTTTTATACTCTCAAAGAATAAAACAAACCCAATTAAATTTCAGGATGAGTTTTTTTAATTAAAATTTCAGGATGAGTTTAAAAAACTCATCCTGAAATTTAATTGGGTTTGAAAAAACATAAAATCCATCATCTCAACTACAAATATGTATACACAGATAAAGATGAAGACTCAGTTTCAGTAGCAAGTGCTGCCATTTGTGACAGCAAAGAATACAAAAAAAATAAATAAAAAACAGCCAAAAGTTACATCAACTAACACGGCTGAGGTAATAAACGCCATTAATTTGGCATTGGGCACAATCAAAAATAGCAGGTTAAGCAATTCTGAGTAGATTCAAGATTGTCACTTAAAAATGTGAACTATACACTTTTGGAACAGAATCAACCTCTGCAATACAAAAAAAATAATCATCTTCTGTTGGATATCAAATTACATCAGTATTCATAGAAACGGTAAAATCAAACTGAAAAATAAATACATCAGTAAAATTTTACATATATATATATATAAGTCAGAATTCTTTTACTTAAGTAGAGGAAACTGTACAATAAAATAACTCAATATATATATATAAGTAAATATAGGTGAAGTCAAATTTTTAATAATCCAAATACTGCATTAATATTAAAAATCATCAAAAGTATAATATAAAATAAAATATTCCAAAACGATCATATGTCAAATATTTATTGTGTCTGAATCCTTGGAGTTGATATAAATAATGTGCTCGCAACCTACTAATATATATATATATATATATATATGGGGGAGAGGTTGAATACCAACCAATGAAGTCATGGATGACTGTGATCAAATTCAACTCCCTTAACTGGCAGTGAATATTGTCAAATAGCATTAAAATATATTATTACTAATCTATATCTAACCTAAATACAGTCAATATAGTTTTTAATACATATTAATATCACTTTAAAAAATAGTCATAGAAAAGTACTAAAAATAAAAGGATACAACTTTTCTATTTGATCAGAAACACATTACATAACTCTTGGTTAATACTTAATCTTTAAACATATTTTTTTTATCCACAATTGAAGATAATTATGGATAAAAAAAAAATGGATATTATTACGATCCGTCCATGCATGGTTAGTAATGAAAATATTGATTAAATATTAAACACGACAAGCCAACGGACTAAACAACTTAAAAAAACTACATAGGTATATCTAAAACGGCTATTTCAAACTTAAGCATGACAAACTGACAAAAAATGACATTTAAAACTTAAGAATGACTGATGACAGAACTTATTTGGAAGAATCTAAAATCTTATATTTGATTGAGTATTTCATATCAAAGCTGTGATTAGGAAAAGATATTTAGAGTCAGCATAAGCTATTAGATCCAAAGATTATGGAGTAAAATATTCAATGAATTCAAAACATAAAAATGAATAACAGCTATTCCTTCAGAGCTGAGATTTTCAGTCTCAAGAGACAATAAATACACCCTATGACAGCAAATGTGCAAGGATTCGATAGTGAAACAAGGCTAACCTCAACTCAACTAGCATTGCTTGAATCAAATGACAAAAAGTTCAGGACAACTGCAAATGAGGTTGAGAGCCATGTTAATTGCACAAGTTTCTATGCTAAAAATGAAGGTGTCACTTTAAGGATATTTAAAAAATATATCTTCCTTTTATGACAGTACATCCTGTTATTTTTTCCAGTTTAAATGTGTTTGCAAAGATGTACATGTGTTTAGGATATCTCTCCTCTAAATCCTCTTAGAAAACTAGTGAATGGTTTTTATTTAATTTTATAATTTACAGAAGTTAAATTTATGTTTGAGAATCTTATGGTCTAAGGTTGAATATTTGGTATAACTGTTTTATGAATCTTTGCAAAATCCACACCGGATTTTTCAATGATTGTTTCCATCCAAAGATAAAAGGGTTTTATGGTTTTCCATATACTTTGTATTGACCTATGTAGAATTTGATATGTATTACTTTAGACTGACACACAACTGAAATATTTAGGTTTCTAATATTTACATGTGCTTTGCTAGATGTTCTGATCCAATCTAAACTTCTATTGTAAATCAGGTCATTTTGTTTTAGGTAGGTCCTCCTAACTAATCAATATAGGAAATTACTGTAGTCTTGTTTTAATATTATTTGTGATCTTTATAGAAGCAGTAGAGTGTTAGGATCTGCTCAGACATGGTATGAACTACTACACCTAGAAATGTTCTGTTACATTTAGTTCTTAGGTATTTCAAAATATGGATTTTTTTTGATGAATATTACTTCTTGTCAAGTGATACTTATCTGTAACTGCAATCTTATAGCCTTCAATTTTCAGATTAGGTTTATTAAGTTTTTTTCTTACAATAAAAAAAAACATTCATTTTAGACTGAGCAGCGTTTTCTATGAGAATGTCAGAGCAAGAATTGAATTCTTGAGAAAGGGTTATATCGGACACGTTAATTGGTGGTTGGAAAGGTTTCTTATATTTTCTTAGAGTGGGAGCGTCTTTCCCTCTTGTATTACCATCATGAACATGCCTGATAAACATCTGTTCTTGTTTGACTTGAATATACATTTCATTAAACTTTATACACCAGAGAAAGACTAAAGAATTAATTGAATAATATTGGTCTCCTGCTGCGAGAGAAAAGTGATGGGTTGATACTTTCCACAAGGTTATTTATTATTATGAAATTAATTCACCGAACCAAACAGCTTTGCATCATTTTTATGCCCCTTTATAAAGATTAAAATCAAAATCTAATTATACAAATCCTTATGTCTAGAATTCTTGTTCCAATGGTGATCAAAATACATCACCTGATTTAGATTCAAGAAAAAGTCTAAAATTAAGGCTGTAATTAAGGGGTTTTACAAATAAATTGGAATTCATGGAATCTTGTTTAATTGGTGTTTTAACTTTTCGGTGACTTCTAATGCAAAGGCAAGTTTCACAATGGTGTCGTTGTTGGCTCTCAGCACATGATTCAAATCAATTGAGCCAGAATTCCTCCATCTTGTCCTTAATAAAGATATACACATACTTAACATGTAGACATAGGTAAACTTTATTGTTAGAATAAGAGTAGTTTTTAAAATGAATTCTTGAATCTAAGTTCGAATTCATCAAATTCCATTTAATCTAATGTGTTACACTGAAAGACAAAGTTGTTACTACCATTTGTTATATTGGTTTAATCTTTGAAAGTATAAACTCTGAAAGCAGATGTTATTTTGATTGCTTCCTATTCATTCATCTACAACCACCGATAGGAAGCATTTGTTTTTTTTTTTTATAGTAAACAAATCCTATTAAATTAAAACATCTGTAAGTAAATGGAAGTTTGTGAAAGATCATCATCATTCTCCACCCACCATCACCAGTTTAACATCCATTTTACATGTTGGCATGTGTTGGACAGCTATTTTTTTCAAACTACCCTATCTCTGGCCAGATCTTTCTCTCAAGTTCATCTTTATCTCTTACTCCCATGTTTTTCTTGGCCATTCCCTGTGAACTGAACCTGTTAGCTCAACTGTCCTAACCCCAAGACTCTCATTCATATTTTTAACACGGCAATACTATTAAAACCTCTGTACACATTTCCCTATACTGTTCAATACTGTTATAAGATCTAAACTTGTCTTTAAGGCTCACATTGTATCATTCACATATCATTTCTCTCCATGCAATGCATGTCCTCAACCCTCATTGGTCAGGTTCCACTTATATACATCATCACATTTCGTGCACATGTCTAATAACGTTTCTGTTGATCAACTGTGGTTACGCTCATCTGGCTAGTAATCGTAGAAGTCTCATATATAAATCTCACTATGTCTGTCTGTTCATCTGTCTCCATTTTTTCAAATTGTATCTTCTCTGAAACGATAGGTCACAGAACGATGCAAGATGGCTCAAGTAATTGCATTTTTGTTAACCATTCTTTTATGGGTCTTTAACCGGTTAAAATAGCTTTTAAGGGGTCAAAAAAAGAATCAACATTGAAAGAAATCATAATTTGGCAAGCATGAATCAACTACAACTACTCTTATACACATGCAAAAATCGTTATACATCTTGTACATTTATGTTAGTTTATTTTTTAATTATTTCATATCCGAGTGACGATGGTCCAATGATAATGTCATTAGCTTTTTAATTCTCCAGTTTTGCTACCGATTCTAACTGATAGCACCCAAGTCATAATTTTTTTTTTCTTTAGAAACCTGAATCAAACTATGAAACAATATCATTAAATAATCGATAGAGAATTGACTCTATAATATACAAAATCTGGATAAATGAAAGTATTATATTAAGCATATTTGACAACCTGGACACAATGGGAGTTTCGGAATAAAAGCTGCATCGATTTATTTATATATTTTTAAATCATTACTATAAATTTGGTGCAATCTCCACTGGGAAGAATTTACATGACTGAAATAGAAATTAATTTCTGAAAAAATATCCTTCGATCATGAAAACAGAACCTCGATACCGTTTATTCTCAACTCGAAATAATTTACTTGACTCAAATAGGAATTAATTTCTGAAAAAATATCCTTTGATAATGAAAACAGAACCTTGATACCGTTTATTCTCAACTCGAAATAATTTACTTGACTCAAATAGGAATTAATTTCTGAAAAAATATCCTTCGATCATGAAAACAGAACCTCGATGCTGTTTATTCTCAACTCGAAATAATTTACTTGACTAAAATAGGAATTAATTTCTGAAAAAATATCCTTCAATCATGAAAACAGAACCTCGATACCCTTTATTCTCAACTCGAAATAATTTACTTGACTCAAATAGGAATTAATTTCTGAAAAAATATCCTTCGATCATGAAAACAGAACCTCGATGCCGTTTATTCTCAACTCGAAATAATTTACTTGACTCAAATAGGAATTAATTTCTGAAAAAATATCCTTCGATCATGAAAACAGAACCTTGATACCGTTTATTCTCAACTCAAAATAATTTACTTGACTCAAATAGGAATTAATTTCTGAAAAAATATCCTTCGATCATGAAAACAGAACCTCAATACCGTTTATTCTCAACTCGAAATAATTTACTTGACTCAAATAGAAATTAATTTCTGAAAAAATATCCTTTGATCATGAAAACAGAACCTCGATACCGTTTATTCTCAACTCGAAATAATTTACTTGACTCAAATAGGAATTAATTTTTGAAAAAATATCCTTCGATCATGAAAACAGAACCTCGATACCGTTTATTCTCAACTCGAAATAATTTACTTGACTCAAATAGAAATTAATTTCTGAAAAAATATCCTTCGATCATGAAAACAGAACCTCGATGCCGTTTATTCTCAACTCGAAATAATTTACTTGACTAAAATAGGAATTAATTTCTGAAAAAATATCCTTCGATCATGAAAACAGAACCTCGATACCGTTTATTCTCAACTCGAAATAATTTACTTGACTCAAATAGGAATTAATTTCTGAAAAAATATCCTTCGATCATGAAAACAGAACCTCGATACCGTTTATTCTCAACTCGAAATAATTTACTTGGCTCAAATAGAAATTAATTTCTGAAAAACATCCTTCGATCATGAAAACAGAACCTCGATACCGTTTATTCTCAACTCGAAATAATTTACTTGACTCAAATAGGAATTAATTTCTGAAAAAACATCCTTCGATCATGAAAACAGAACCTCGATACCGTTTATTCTCAACTCGAAATAATTTACTTGACTCAAATAGAAATTAATTTCTGAAAAAATATCCTTCGATCATGAAAACAGAACCTTGATGCCGTTTATTCTCAACTCGAAATAATTTACTTGACTCAAATAGGAATTAATTTCTGAAAAAATATCCTTCGATCATGAAAACAGAACCATGATACCGTTTATTCTCAACTCTAAATAATTTACTTGACTCAAATAGGAATTAATTTCTGAAAAAATATCCTTCGATCATGAAAACAGAACCTTGATACCGTTTATTCTCAACTCGAAATAATTTACTTGACTCAAATAGGAATTAATTTCTGAAAAAATATCCTTCAATCATGAAAACAGAACCTCGATACCGTTTATTCTCAACTCGAAATAATTTACTTGACTCAAATAGGAATTAATTTCTGAAAAAATATCCTTCGATCATGAAAACAGAACCTCGATACCGTTTATTCTCAACTCGAAATAATTTACTTGACTCAAATAGGAATTAATTTCTGAAAAAATATCCTTCGATCATGAAAACAGAACCTTGATACCGTTTATTCTCAACTAAAAATAATTTACTTGACTCAAATAGGAATTAATTTCTGAAAAAATATCCTTCGATCATGAAAACAGAACCTTGATACCGTTTATTCTCAACTCGAAATAATTTACTTGACTCAAATAGGAATTAATTTCTGAAAATATATCCTTCGATCATGAAAACAGAACCTTGATACCGTTTATTCTCAACTCGAAATAATTTACTTGACTCAAAAAGGAATTAATTTCTGAAAAAATATCCTTCAATCATGAAAACAGAACCTCGATACCGTTTATTCTCAACTCGAAATAATTTACTTGACTCAAATAGGAATTAATTTCTGAAAAAATATCCTTCAATCATGAAAACAGAACCTCGATACCGTTTATTCTCAACTCGAAATAATTTACTTGACTCAAATAGGAATTAATTTCTGAAAAAATATCCTTCGATCATGAAAACAGAACCTTGATACCGTTTATTCTCAACTCAAAATAATTTACTTGACTCAAATAGGAATTAATTTCTGAAAAAATATCCTTCGATCATGAAAACAGAACCTTGATACCGTTTATTCTCAACTCGAAATAATTTACTTGACTCAAATAGGAATTAATTTCTGAAAAAATATCCTTCGATCATGAAAACAGAACCTTGATACCGTTTATTCTCAACTCAAAATAATTTACTTGACTCAAATAGGAATTAATTTCTGAAAAAATATCCTTTGATCATGAAAACAGAACCTTGATACCGTTTATTCTCAACTCGAAATAATTTACTTGACTCAAATAGGAATTAATTTCTGAAAAAATATCCTTCGATCATGAAAACAGAACCTTGATACCGTTTATTCTCAACTCGAAATAATATACTTGACTCAAATAGGAATTAATTTCTGAAAATATATCCTTCAATCATGAAAACAGAACCTCGATACCGTTTATTCTCAACTCGAAATAATATACTTGACTCAAATAGGAATTAATTTCTGAAAATATATCCTTCAATCATGAAAACAGAACCTCGATACCGTTTATTCTCAACTCGAAATAATTTACTTGACTCAAATAGGAATTAATTTCTGAAAAAATATCCTTCGATCATGAAAACAGAACCTTGATACCGTTTATTCTCAACTCAAAATAATTTACTTGACTCAAATAGGAATTAATTTCTGAAAAAATATCTTTCGATCATGAAAACAGAACCTTGATACCGTTTATTCTCAACTCGAAATAATTTACTTGACTCAAATAGGAATTAATTTCTGAAAAAATATCCTTCGATCATGAAAACAGAACCTTGATACCGTTTATTCTCAACTCGAAATAATTTACTTGACTCAAATAGGAATTAATTTCTGAAAAAATATCCTTCGATCATGAAAACAGAACCTTGATACCGTTTATTCTCAACTCGAAATAATTTACTTGACTCAAATAGGAATTAATTTCTGAAAAAATATCCTTCGATCATGAAAACAGAACCTTGATACCGTTTATTCTCAACTCAAAATAATTTACTTGACTCAAATAGGAATTAATTTCTGAAAAAATATCCTTCGATCATGAAAACAGAACCTTGATACCGTTTATTCTCAACTCGAAATAATATACTTGACTCAAATAGGAATTAATTTCTGAAAATATATCCTTCGATCATGAAAACAGAACCTTGATACCGTTTATTCTCAACTCGAAATAATTTACTTGACTCAAAAAGGAATTAATTTCTGAAAAAATATCCTTCAATCATGAAAACAGAACCTCGATACCGTTTATTCTCAACTCGAAATAATTTACTTGACTCAAATAGGAATTAATTTCTGAAAAAATATCCTTCAATCATGAAAACAGAACCTCGATACCGTTTATTCTCAACTCGAAATAATTTACTTGACTCAAATAGGAATTAATTTCTGAAAAAATATCCTTCGATCATGAAAACAGAACCTTGATACCGTTTATTCTCAACTCCAAATAATTTACTTGACTCAAATAGGAATTAATTTCTGAAAAAATATCTTTCGATCATGAAAACAGAACCTTGATACCGTTTATTCTCAACTCGAAATAATTTACTTGACTCAAATAGGAATTAATTTCTGAAAAAATATCCTTCGATCATGAAAACAGAACCTTGATACCGTTTATTCTCAACTCGAAATAATTTACTTGACTCAAATAGGAATTAATTTCTGAAAAAATATCCTTCGATCATGAAAACAGAACCTTGATACCGTTTATTCTCAACTCGAAATAATTTACTTGACTCAAATAGGAATTAATTTCTGAAAAAATATCCTTCGATCATGAAAACAGAACCTTGATACCGTTTATTCTCAACTCAAAATAATTTACTTGACTCAAATAGGAATTAATTTCTGAAAAAATATCCTTCGATCATGAAAACAGAACCTTGATACCGTTTATTCTCAACTCGAAATAATATACTTGACTCAAATAGGAATTAATTTCTGAAAATATATCCTTCGATCATGAAAACAGAACCTTGATACCGTTTATTCTCAACTCGAAATAATTTACTTGACTCAAAAAGGAATTAATTTCTGAAAAAATATCCTTCAATCATGAAAACAGAACCTCGATACCGTTTATTCTCAACTCGAAATAATTTACTTGACTCAAATAGAAATTAATTTCTGAAAAAATATCCTTCAATCATGAAAACAGAACCTTGATACCGTTTATTCTCAACTCGAAATAATTTACTTGACTCAAATAGAAATTAATTTCTGAAAAAATATCCTTCGATCATGAAAACAGAACCTTGATACCGTTTATTCTCAACTCGAAATAATTTACTTGACTCAAATAGAAATTAATTTCTGAAAAAATATCCTTCGATCATGAAAACAGAACCTTGATACCGTTTATTCTCAACTCGAAATAATTTACTTGACTCAAATAGGAATTAATTTCTGAAAAAATATCCTTCGATCATGAAAACAGAACCTCGATACCGTTTATTCTCAACTCGAAATAATTTACTTGACTCAAATAGGAATTAATTTCTGAAAAAATATCCTTCGATCATGAAAACAGAACCTCGATACCGTTTATTCTCAACTCGAAATAATTTACTTGACTCAAATAGAAATTAATTTCTGAAAAAATATCCTTCGATCATGAAAACAGAACCTTGATACCGTTTATTCTCAACTCGAAATAATTTACTTGACTCAAATAGGAATTAATTTCTGAAAAAATATCCTTCGATCATGAAAACAGAACCTTGATACCGTTTATTCTCAACTCGAAATAATTTACTTGACTCAAATAGAAATTAATTTCTGAAAAAATATCCTTCGATCATGAAAACAGAACCTCTATACCGTTTATTCTCAACTCGAAATAATTTACTTGACTCAAATAGAAATTAATTTCTGAAAAAATATCCTTCAATCATGAAAACAGAACCTTGATACCGTTTATTCTCAACTCGAAATAATTTACTTGACTCAAATAGGAATTAATTTCTGAAAAAATATCCTTCGATCATGAAAACAGAACCTTGATACCGTTTATTCTCAACTCGAAATAATTTACTTGACTCAAATAGGAATTAATTTCTGAAAAAATATCCTTCGATCATGAAAACAGAACCTCGATACCGTTTATTCTCAACTCGAAATAATTTACTTGACTCAAATAGAAATTAATTTCTGAAAAAATATCCTTCGATCATGAAAACAGAACCTTGATACCGTTTATTCTCAACTCGAAATAATTTACTTGACTCAAATAGGAATTAATTTCTGAAAAAATATCCTTCGATCATGAAAACAGAACCTTGATACCGTTTATTCTCAACTCGAAATAATTTACTTGACTCAAATAGAAATTAATTTCTGAAAAAATATCCTTCGATCATGAAAACAGAACCTCGATACCGTTTATTCTCAACTCGAAATAATTTACTTGACTCAAATAGAAATTAATTTCTGAAAAAATATCCTTCGATCATGAAAACAGAACCTTGATACCGTTTATTCTCAACTCGAAATAATTTACTTGACTCAAATAGGAATTAATTTCTGAAAAAATATCCTTCGATCATGAAAACAGAACCTTGATACCGTTTATTCTCAACTCGAAATAATTTACTTGACTCAAATAGGAATTAATTTCTGAAAAAATATCCTTCGATCATGAAAACAGAACCTCGATACCGTTTATTCTCAACTCGAAATAATTTACTTGACTCAAATAGAAATTAATTTCTGAAAAAATATCCTTCGATCATGAAAACAGAACCTTGATACCGTTTATTCTCAACTCGAAATAATTTACTTGACTCAAATAGGAATTAATTTCTGAAAAAATATCCTTCGATCATGAAAACAGAACCTTGATACCGTTTATTCTCAACTCGAAATAATTTACTTGACTCAAATAGGAATTAATTTCTGAAAAAATATCCTTCGATCATGAAAACAGAACCTCGATACCGTTTATTCTCAACTCGAAATAATTTACTTGACTCAAATAGAAATTAATTTCTGAAAAAATATCCTTCGATCATGAAAACAGAACCTTGATACCGTTTATTCTCAACTCGAAATAATTTACTTGACTCAAATAGGAATTAATTTCTGAAAAAATATCCTTCGATCATGAAAACAGAACCTTGATACCGTTTATTCTCAACTCGAAATAATTTACTTGACTCAAATAGAAATTAATTTCTGAAAAAATATCCTTCGATCATGAAAACAGAACCTCGATACCGTTTATTCTCAACTCGAAATAATTTACTTGACTCAAATAGAAATTAATTTCTGAAAAAATATCCTTCGATCATGAAAACAGAACCTTGATACCGTTTATTCTCAACTCGAAATAATTTACTTGACTCAAATAGGAATTAATTTCTGAAAAAATATCCTTCGATCATGAAAACAGAACCTTGATACCGTTTATTCTCAACTCGAAATAATTTACTTGACTCAAATAGGAATTAATTTCTGAAAAAATATCCTTCGATCATGAAAACAGAACCTCGATACCGTTTATTCTCAACTCGAAATAATTTACTTGACTCAAATAGAATTTAATTTCTGAAAAAATATCCTTCGATCATGAAAACAGAACCTTGATACCGTTTATTCTCAACTCGAAATAATTTACTTGACTCAAATAGGAATTAATTTCTGAAAAAATATCCTTCGATCATGAAAACAGAACCTTGATACCGTTTATTCTCAACTCGAAATAATTTACTTGACTCAAATAGAAATTAATTTCTGAAAAAATATCCTTTGATCATGAAAACAGAACCTCGATACCGTTTATTCTCAACTCGAAATAATTTACTTGACTCAAATAGAAATTAATTTCTGAAAAAATATCCTTCGATCATGAAAACAGAACCTTGATACCGTTTATTCTCAACTCGAAATAATTTACTTGACTCAAATAGGAATTAATTTCTGAAAAAATATCCTTCGATCATGAAAACAGAACCTTGATACCGTTTATTCTCAACTCGAAATAATTTACTTGACTCAAATAGGAATTAATTTCTGAAAAAATATCCTTCGATCATGAAAACAGAACCTCGATACCGTTTATTCTCAACTCGAAATAATTTACTTGACTCAAATAGAAATTAATTTCTGAAAAAATATCCTTCGATCATGAAAACAGAACCTTGATACCGTTTATTCTCAACTCGAAATAATTTACTTGACTCAAATAGGAATTAATTTCTGAAAAAATATCCTTCGATCATGAAAACAGAACCTTGATACCGTTTATTCTCAACTCGAAATAATTTACTTGACTCAAATAGAAATTAATTTCTGAAAAAATATCCTTCGATCATGAAAACAGAACCTTGATACCGTTTATTCTCAACTCAAAATAATTTGACTCAAATAGAAATTAATTTCTGAAAAACATGTTGTTCCATGAGAAAACACTATTTTCATAATCCATAAGATTTTCAAATTTTGTTTTGAAAACTTGAAAGATTCTTTTTAAGTTACTCGTACAAACATCTACAAATATTTACTTTTCTACTCTGGAAATGATCGAAGCAGTGTACGATTTGAAAGCCATATATTTTGTAGTGAAGGGAGGAAGGAAGATAAGCTCTCTCTACCAAGCTAGAAAACGTTTTCCATCTGTCGATATCCTACATCTCTATAAAACCACCATTTTCTCATGCATTAAATATTGTTGTCACATCCAAGCTGGTGTTCCAACCACTAACATCTCCCTCTTGGATAGGGTTAAGAAAAAAAAATTTCTAACCTAATAATTTCTGAACTATCTACTAAACTTTAGCTCCTATCATATCACTGCAATATTGCATCCCTGCGCTTGTTTTATGATTATTTTCACAGTATTGGCTATGTGAAATTACTGCTCTTGTACCCTCACAACCACATCACTAGCAGCAAAATCTCACCTCTTCATTGTAGAGGCCCCTAGATGTCGAAAGATCTTCTAATCTGATAGCTTCTTGGCTCAGATTACTTGCATTTGGAATTCCCTTGCTTCTCTCAACTTGTAATGTGAACAACCATCATTTTGCACAGCTCTTCAACTAGGTTGCCCCCTCCCCACTACAAATCAGGCTCATATCATAGTACCCCATTACACTTCAGTGGCAATATCCTTTGTTTGGGTTGAATAAAAAGAAAAGGCTGACGGACAGAGCCCCTTTTTAATATGTTTGAACACACCTAAAGAATTCTAAAACTTCACATAAAACCTGAATGAAAAAGTCTGGATTTAGCATTTGAAGAAAACGAAAGAATAGATTATTTTTAAACAAAATGAAGAATGTGAGGCCATTATCCATTGTCAGTTTCCATTGTTAAACAGAGCGACTCTTGCGGCCGTCAAATGGTATTAAATGGAATTTGCTGATGGAAAAGATGATCCTTATCATAGGCTTCATTTGTTTTGAGTGATTCACAATTCGTCACACAGTCAAAATTTAGTCATTGAACATTTCTTGCAACCCGTTAAAATACAACATGCACATTCCAATTTAAAGATAGTAGTTGGTTGTTGCTGGCCAGTCTATTCTGGCAGATTTCATTCATGTATTTGTTTGACCAGTGCAAATCACGGTGTTATAATTCTAATTTCATCTCTGGTCAAGTTATTTTTTTTTTGTATTCATTAATTTAATAATTCATCAGATTAACTACATTTTACAACAGTGAAATTATGACATTTTTATTTTTATATTTCATTGTTTTCACAGTCTATTTAGCATATTCTATTCATAATGAATAGAAAAGATGTTTTTAAACAAACAAATATTAAATCGCTGAAAGTTGGATCAGAAACATCAGAAAAATATTAAATTATTTTCCGCTTTATCAGGGTGAATCTGTGAATTGAACCTGCTACCTCAACTGTTCTACATCTACTAATACAAGAAATCTCATCCATTCTTTCAATGTGGCCATACCATCAAAGTCTCCTGATTTGCACACAATTTCCTATACTGACCAGATTTAATTTTCCCCTGAGATCATCAGATCTAAGCTTGTCTTTAAAATTCACATTAAACATCCATCGCATCATTTCATATCATTTCTCTCCACACAACATGTTTTCAAAATTCATTGGCCAGGTTTCACTTAAATGCATCACACTGCTAACACATGCCTGGTGGACTTTTCTCTTAATAAACAGTGGTAACGCTCTGCTGCTTAGTAATGGCAGAAGTTATCGGAACTTCTAAACTTGCAACTTGCAAGCACACTAACACCTGCTTTATTCTGTGCTCCAACATTATCACCAAGGTAATTGCACAAAAAAAGAAAAAGAATATAGTCATGTCAACATAAAAACATTGTTTTTAATGCCTACATAATTTTCTTTAACACATAAGTATAACTACCTTGGAAACTCTTGAGCAGGGTGTTTGATTCTACCCCAAACTGAACTGTACTTTTCCCAGCTCTTTCTACTTTTTTCTACCTACCCTATTTCCCAACCCTATAAAATACTTAAGCTTTCCTTCACCCAAACAGTCCTGGCTATGACACATACAGTAGTGAATCCCCAATTTGAGTGCTTTGTCTAGTGTGGAGTTTCCATTAATGGAAGATCCTTTTTTTTTGGAATAGTACTACCTGTCAGGGCCGCACATGTGTTGAATAAAAGCAATAATTTATAGATTATTTGTTTATGAAATATGTAACAAATTAATTTACAAATCAATAACAGTCAACATAAGTATGATTTCCAAGAAGTTAAAATCACTTTTTGATATTTTGAATATGAGTACATTCGGGTCTTTCCTCCTTACAAGATTATGATTGGCTTATCAAGCCATAAATACTGACTGGTAAAGCCACCTAGAAAAGACATTGAATGGTACACAAGCCTCATGCTTGAAACACCAGCTTCCCCTATGCCATTCGTGCAGTATAGTGACTTACTCAAAACTGTAACAAGACCTGCTCACCTACTTCAATGAAATATATCACTTTCGTGGAACATATCACTTGAAAACTTCACCTGAAATTTTAGAAAGAATGAAGCCAATCCAAAGAGACAATAAATCACAACTAAGCCTGCAGAATCAGAAGTTATAAGATCTGATTCTGAATACAAGGATTCCAAAAATTCCAACTCCAACACTTAGAATTCTGAAATTCTAATTTCTTAAAGTCTTCCAATATTTTGGCAATTTTTCGGAAATTAAAAATTCCAACAGGAGTTTGAATCCAACTAAAACCTGAATACCTCAAACTCTGTAACCTGATTATAATACTCTACGACTAAATTGTTATTTATTTTTAATTAAAGTGACCTTATGTGTGTAAACTGAATGTGTATTTTTGTTTTCAAATAATATATATATATATATACTAGCATTTAAGCCTGGCGTTGCCTAGGTGTTTGGACGTGTATGTTGAGCAAAAAAAAAAGTGGTAGTAGGAAGGCAGGCTCGAACCCGTACCGCAAAGGAGGAAAAGAAGAGGTAAAATCTAACGTTTATACTGTTACGACCACCGCCAAACCGGAAGTGACATTTTTTTAAATTAAGGCTAGACAATCCAAAGGAGAAGATAACTTTAAAAAATATCGGCGAAAAAACGTGATCCCCCCTCCCCTGTAAAAAAGTGCCTAGTTGAAGGGGAAGTTTTTAGCCAATTTTTCGATATTTGTCGTATGAAAGGTCGAATATTAAAACGATACTGATCTTGGTAAAATCCGTCGCCTCTATTGAAAGTTTAAGGCAGACATGCAAACAGACATACATACATACATTTATATATTGGTAACTAAAAATTTTTGACCGAAACTGATGAAAAAGCTTGCCCTATCTCTGAATACCCTTTATGTAAAATTTCAAATATTTAGACAAGAAATTCTCTGAGTAATTTGGAAGAGACCACAGAGGATAATTTTTTGAAACTTTGACCCCTATTATGACCCCTTAAAATTTATTGTTTTGAGTTCAAATCAAGTTATTAAGTTAGATCCATGTCCAAGGAACCTATATCTAAAATTTCAAGTGCGTAGACCCAAAATTGTCGGAGGAGTTTGGTAGAGTTCTCAAAGGTCAAATCGTTGAACTTTGATTCCTTAATCGCCAAATTTCTGGCCAAAAACCGATCACATCGATTTTCCCAAATCTCAGTACCCTGTATATCAAATTCCGAGTCTGTATACTAAAATTTGACAGAGTTATTGCATAGGGAAATGTACACAGACACACACACACAGACACGTCCACTTTTATAGATATATAGATATATATATCTATAAAAGTGTGTGTGTGTGTGTGTGTGTGTGTGTGTGTGTGTGTGTGTATACATTTCCCTACGCAATAACTCTGTCAAATTTTAGTATACAGACTCGAAATTTGATATACAGGGTACTGAGATTTGGGAAAATCGATGTGATCGGTTTTTGGCCAGAAATTTGGTGATTAAGGGGTCAAAGTTCAACGATTTGACCTTTGAGAATTCTACCAAACTCCTCCGACAATTTTGGGTCTAAACACTTGACATTTTAGATATAGGTTCCTTGGACATGGATCTAACTTAATAACTTGATTTGAGCCCAAAATAATAAATATATGGGGTCATAATAGGGGTCAAAGTTAAAAAGAATTACCGTTTTTTTTTTGTTTTTTTTTTTGCTCAGCATACACCTCCAAACACCCGGGCAACGCCGGACACCCATTGCTAATATATATATATATATATATATATATATATATATATATATATATATATATATATATATATATATATAAGTGACCTTGTCTGTCTAGATAAAGAACGGTCTCTACCAAAATTTTAATTTTTGGTCTAACAGACTTAAAATTTGATATATAGAGGATTTGGACCTGTGGAACAAATTTGATTTGCTGCTAAGACCACACTATTTTTTCTTTCGATTGAATAAACTCAAATCAAGCATTATTGAAAAGAGCATTAAAAAAATAACAAAGAAATAATATCTTTAGTTTTTTTTAAATCGGCTCATTATAACTGGAGTTATTACCATTCAAAGTATCAAAAAATGTGTGGTTCAGTGGGTATTTTGCCTTAAGTCAGTCCTATTCAAATGCATTGACTGAAAATGGTAGGAAATTTGCACAATTTACAGACTAACCCATCTTTAAAAAGCTGTATCTTCGGATCTTTTTAAGATATTATGATGAAATTTTGAACATATCATAACAACACCATGAACGTCCAGTTGCCTTTATTTACAACCATCTCACTTGGTAACTTACGGACTAATTAGCATACTAATTAGCATACTTCAGTTTCATTTTAACAGCTTTAAGTATAAACATCATAAAAACAGCTAAGAAAAATGGTAAGTAAGGCTTTGTTATCATAGGAAGTATTATTCTAACGGACATTATCATTTGCCATTATAACATCATGAAAAATCCAAGATGGCGACCAGGAAATCCAAGATAGCGATCAGAAAATCCAAAATGCCACCATGACAAGATTCAATGAAATTATTAAGAAAATATGGCTTGTAGCATATCAAATGAAAGGAAATTTTGTAAAGATTACAATTATAATGTTTTCAATTTCATTAAACTAATTAGGATAATTAAATTTCATTTTTAACGGCTTCAAGTTACCATGACAATTATCAGGTGAGTTTCTAACACTATTTTGTATAATTTTTTATTTTGAAGTCATTGTGAAGATTTCAAGAGACATCGCGGCCATTTTTTTCTTGTTCTCATGTAATGCTCATCACTAATTGTTTTTTGAACAGAATAAATATTTACAACACCAAAAATTTATCGAGGTAGGTAGAAGAGTAACTTGCCTTTGGTAACATTTATTTGTTATATATTTATTTTTGGGACACTTTCTCATACCTCTGTGGATTGTAAAACAAACCCAATAAAAGATATTCTTTTATTTAACTGGATAAGTGGTTTTGTGTGTTTTAACTCATTTAAAAGCGTGGTCATTGTCGGTCATCCTTTTTTAAAGAATTTATTTTTTCAAAATATTCTTTTCCATTCCATAATTAAAAACTTATTTTTTGTAAATAATAACAAAAATAAAATGAATACTTTATGTTCGGAAGTTACTTGATGAACGTTTTGTTTACAGATTTTTTTGTGTGCGTCTTGGTATACAATAATTCTCATGTTTATATGCGTTCGTTACTGCTTCTATCGACTTGTGCATAAAAAGTTTTTATCCAATTCTTTTCAAATTTTAGGACAAAAGAAATTAACATATTCACTATTAAATAACATTTGAACACAGTTTCTATTTTTACTTATCTATGTACTACAAAGCGTTAACTTTGAGATGTTTTATTTGCGATTCGAAAACCAAGAACAACAAAAAACAACCACAAACAAAAAAAAAAATAAACAATGTTTATTGTCGGTTATTCTTTTTCAAATAATTTATTTTTAAAAAATATTCTTTTCCTGTCCTTAATTAAAAACTTGTTTTCTAAATAACAAAAATAAAACGAATACTTTATGTTCGTCAGTTGACGAACACTTGTTTACAGACTTTTTGTGTGCGCCACGCCACGATGCACAAAAATTCTCATGTCGCTTGTCACGACTTCTATCGACTCGTGCAGTCGTGCATAAAGTTTTTATTCCTTTGTTTTTAAATTTTAGGACAAAAGAAATTAATATATTCGCTATTAAATAGCGCTTGAACACAGTTTCTATCTTTACTTCTCTTTGTACTATAAAGCATCAACTTTGAGATCTTTTGACTTTTGACTAGAAAGACGTACACGTGTTCAAATTTTGAAGCTAAGGCAATTCTTTTCTGTGATTAGCTAAAACAACTAAAAACAACGTCGAAGTGTACAACTTCCGCTTTGTGGGAACATGAGGAGAATTAGCCGGATGTTAACGTATCCACCATGAGAGACAAAATGAAAAATCGTCTTCTGCACATGGCTCCACGCATCGCTTTTGCTTGGGAAGAAAAAAATAAGATAACCACAAAATAGTTATCGACCAATGGCAGAGCTCCGCGCCTAAAATAAACACCTCAAATATCACAGTCACTGGGAGCCGGTTTGCCACTATAAAACAAGGGATTTTAGGGAACCAGAAGAGATGGAGGAGGAAAAAGAAGACGAAGACGCCGGGTTGCTAGCTGCTGATGAAAGAAGTCACCCGCTTTCCAGTTACAAGCCAGGACACGCATCACCGACAGCAGGATGACCGGCCTACCCTAACCACATCCATCGTCCAAAAGATAAGTTACGTTTACGAACATTCATTCCTTGTCAATTCATACATACCTACAAACATTTTACGAACATTCATTCCTTGTCAATTCATACATACCTACAAACATTTTACGAACATTCATTTCTTGTCAATTCATACATACCTACAAACGTTTTACGAACATTCATTCCTTGTCAATTCATACATACCTACAAACATTTTACGAACATTTATTCCTTGTCAATTCATACATACCTACAAACGTTTTACGAACATTTATTCCTTGTCAATTCATACATACCTACAAACATTTTACGAACATTCATTCCTTGTCAATTCATACATACCTACAAACATTTTACGAACATTCATTCCTTGTCAATTCATACATACCTACAAACGTTTTACGAACATTCATTCCTTGTCAATTCATACATACCTACAAACATTTTACGAACATTCATTCCTTGTCAATTCATACATACCTACAAACATTTTACGAACGTTCATTCCTTGTTAAATCGTACATATCTGCAAACATTCTACGAACATTTCACCGTAATACAAACTGTCAAATATCTCCATCGGACAATCCATTCTTCGTTAAATCACATTCCATCCTACGAACACTTTGCCTCTTCTAATACAAGTTGTTAGTAGTAAATAAAATCGGTTCTCAA
Source organism: Euprymna scolopes (assembly GCF_053919585.1). Classification (NCBI taxonomy): domain Eukaryota; kingdom Metazoa; phylum Mollusca; class Cephalopoda; order Sepiida; family Sepiolidae; genus Euprymna; species Euprymna scolopes. The sequence continues at coordinate 112,400,773 of NC_136497.1, forward strand.
CCTTCAATATTTGTCTGTCTTTAATTATATGGAGTCAGAATCTACATACTTCCAATGTTGTTCATTTCATGTATGCTTTGTTGTGACCTCTATGGCATCCTTTCCTACCTCTAATCTTTTTATAAAAACCTAGGCCATAGCTTCAAGTATTTCTGTGAACACACTTTGATCACTTATTTGCAAAAAGTGATCTACTGCCAGCGGCCATGCTATGCTGACAGGTTTCGTCGTTAATAGTCAGATTTAAATAACAATTTCTTCGAATATGCAAATCACAACAAAAATATTAAAATGCCATTTTAAAGTAAATTTTATTGTGAATCTAGTTATATAAGTTTTATTTTGATGGAGGTAGGAGAAATGTACTTATTACTGATTTGAAGACTATGAGTGTCAAATTAAGTAGCAGTGTGCACCTTATCCAGCGCAGAATGCTATGGTGTCTGGTATTGCTACAAGAGGTAAAAATTGAAAATGATTTCAACTCGGCAAACGCAAGTCAACTTAAAGTGCTCTTGTACGCATGCAAAAATATACATTTATACGTTAATGTCAGTTCATTTTTAACTATTTTGTATCCATTTGACGATAGCTTAAACGGTAATGACTAAATCTGGAAGCACTATATGTTTTGGTTTCGATTCTAACTGGTCCAATATCACCCAGGTCATATTTTTTTTTTTTTTACTTTTAAATAACTACTACATATTAGGTACACTATAATAATTGAGAGAGAACTGACTATAAATATAAATATGAAATTTGCTTAAATTAAAATATCATATTTAAGCATATTTTATGACAAGGCAATGCTGGGCAGCTTGCTAATATTTTCTACCAAACTATTCTGTCGATTTTTGGTCTACAGACTTGAAACTTGCATATGGACTTAATTCGGATAGTAATGAATAAACTAGAGCCATACGTTTTGATCTAGCTTCATGTTTTGATTTCGATTCTAGCTGATGGGACTCGGGTCATATTTTATTCTACATTTTTAAAGTCACTACTATATATTAGGTAAAATATAATAATCAATAGAGAATTGGCTCTATAATAATAATAATAATAATAATAATAATAATAATAATAATAATAATAATAATAATAATCAATACGAAATCTACCTAATTAAAATATCATATTTAAATATATATATATATATATATATATATATATATATATATATATATATTGTTTAAAATATTATTATCCACTGACACGTGTTTTGTTGTCTACAACTCATTGGAGTGGCTAAATCTTTCTCTCTCTCTTTCTCTCTCTCTCTCTCTCTATATATATATGTGTGTGCACGTGTGTGTGGTGTGGTGTTTTTCTTCTTGTAAGAATGGAAAGGAAGACATATATATTGTACATTGTGAAAAATATTAAATTATCTTTTCTCAATTTTCAATAAATTATGACATTTATGAAAATAATGTTTTTCTGTTAAAGTAAATAATTATAAATAGATAATCAAATAAAAACAATATGGTTTACAGTGCCCTTAATCAAAAGTAAAAAACAAAATATGCGAGGAAAATAATCCATACACATTAAAGATTTAAAAACATTTAGATAATATATATGTGTAATTTAATTTGCAGGTCCAGCAATTGCGTACTGCAGAGACCAATTAGAGGAAAAATCCTACAAAGATCTGCATGTGCCACACTCTTTGTAGCCCTCCATTTAATACTGCCTTCATTAGAATTCACAAGGGAAACGAAAGCGGCCGACCAAGAAACTCCAGGTGTCATGGGCTGGCAGCAGATGTGAAGATAATTGGTCATATATGGGGGACGTTTGGAGAAGCTTGGTTCACTGCCTAGGCCCAAATTGAGTGACAACTGATGGCGGTGATGATTTAATTATATAAATATTCATTTCAATAATCACAATATTTATTGTTTATCAATACACATAAATTAAAAATATAAAATAAATGATCGATATTTCGCTGGAAACATATTTTGGAAGATTCTATTTTTTGTCTGTAAAATATAAATAATATCAACTTTTTATGTAAATATGTTGCTTTGTTTTTAAAATAAAACAAAGCAACATATTTATTTATTTATTATTACCCAACATTGTTTGGAAGTTTCACCACTTGCATTCAATCTGATATTATATTTATAAAAAGGAAATCAGTTTAAAACTGCATGCAAGAAGGAAGATAGTGTACAGATGAAAATTGATTAGTCAATGAAGTTGCTAGAAATATAACTTAAAAACAGTGAACACGGAAAAAAAACATTAATTTTGTTTAATGGTGATGATGGATAGAATAGGAGTACATTGAAGTGAGTGGATATAAACTTCTTCTTAAGTATATAAAAAAAATCAAATAGTGATCTAGATGAAATTTAAAAATCATTAAAATCAATCGAAAACTAATCCTGAAAGGAAAACTAACAGAACTCTTCACTAATGCTATAATTCACACCAACAACAAATCTCATCTTCAATGTTTTCTCTCAGTTGTCAAACATTCAACTATCTGTCCTCCCTAATTCATCTTTTTTTGAAGCAGCTATTCCCCTCATATGCAAATTAATGTCACATATAAAAAGAATCCATCTACTAACCCAAGTTTTTTTTTTATTTCTTTTTCTTCTCTTGATTTGCACACATGACAAGCCAAACAGGTGAGAGTAGTATTTTCTATTAGATAACATGGAACAATATGTGACCTAGAGCACTTATGAAACAGATTTTTGTGTGTAGCTTGTTGGTAGAAACCTATTGAACACTGATATGCGTGAGAACGTGCTTAGGGGGATTGACTTTACTTTATATATAAGAAGGTTTCTGTTTGGCCATAATCCCATGTTAAATATTAAAAACAATGATGTAAACAATTTCTCCAGACTACACAGAAAGTCAATAATATTTCATCTCATAACAGATTGTAATAGACTAAAAAAATGTTCTTATAAAATCATTCTATTACCATTATTTCTGAATACATCCAGATTATTCTGAAACCATTCTAACCTAGTGCTTTTTTTAATTTGCTTAAATATTTTTTTCTAAAAGTATATCACTAACAAAAAAGAAAAAAAAATAATAACTTAATTGTGTGTAAATTTAGAAAAACAAAAAGATAATCAAACTTTCTTATATATAAATTTCCAGGCTAAGGATAGCTATTAAAAATTTGTATTAAATTATTTCTTATTCTTTTCTATACCAAAGGTAGTTAAACTTAAGGATTCTAACCTGTTTTTATAATGAAAACATTTTATTTCTTTAATTAATTTAATAACTTTGGTCATTTCAAAATTATATTCCAATATAACCGGAGATAAATTAAACATGAATGATAAATAAAAAATGTATCTCAGTGTTAGCTATTAAATTATTGAATTATCTAAATTATTTTTTTTTAATTTGAATTCTAGAAAATGTCAAAAATTCAAGCTAAAAAAAAAAAGACTGAAAGTCAAGTAATCTAATGACTATAGATGAAATTTAATGCGAATCTTAAATATTTAAATCTTCAATTGGGAGGTTGTGTCCATATTATGTCCACTAAAAGCGCTTTAAAATATCTTTAAAGAAAATGAAATTTGAGGTTTAATACCTATTTTTTAAATTCACAAAAAAGTCAATATTTACACAGGGCTACCAACCTCTTTATCCATATTGCATAATACAGCCCACATTACGAACATTTATGCATAGAAGCTGTGTTGCAAAATTCATAATTATTTATCAATTATTTAATTGATTCCTATGCATAAACCTAACTTCATATAAATCTAAATAAAAACAAAAATTTGCCAATTTGCTTGCTACACTTTCCCCATCTAATATAAACATAAACCCTACAAAGATTATAAATCGCTGTAATCTCAAGATAGAAAACACACATAAACATTGCGACTTCATGCTCCTCATCATGACATTCATTGATTTTATATGTCAACACTACACTCTGACTTCAGGACCAATCAAGTTTTAAGGAAAAAATTCTCTCTTTCAAACTCTATACAAAAAATAATTTTTTATCTATTTTTATTTTTTTAGAGGGAGAGGTTTTTTAACATTTCCCGATTTGTTATACTGTTATAGTGCAAACAAATTAAAAATAAACTCAACAAACACAACTGCTGTTGCCATTATATGCTCTATCCCTTGTATCTTAAACAGTTAACAAAAAATAGTGATAAACAAAGCCAAACTCTTTGCCAAGAACTTTGCAGCTAATTCTACCCTTTGCGACCAAGGCCGCCAACCTCCAATATTTCCTCCTGTATCAGAAAACATACTATGTGATATACAAATATCTGTACGTGATGTTGCCAAGCTAATCAAAAACCTTGATTCCAGTAAAGCAACCGGCCCTGACGGTATTCCAATTATAGTAAACAAAAGATTTCAATCAGAACTAGCACCCATACTTACAAAACTGTTTAAACGTTGTCTTAAGGATTGCTTCCCATCACCCTGGAACATCTCATCAGTATGCCCTGTATTTAAGAATTCAAGTGATCGCTCATCTCCCTCTCAGTACAGGCCAATAAGTCTCCTGTGCGTCATGAGTAAGTTGCTGGAATCTGTGTTAAATACAGAAGTAATCAACCATCTCAACAAAAATAACCTTCTTAGTGACACGCAATATGGTTTCCGTTCTGCTAGATCTACAGCAAATGTGCTTACAGTTATATCTCATAGGATTAATGAATCTCTCGATGGAGGCTACCTTTCTAGGGCAATTGCTCTTGACATATCAAAGGTCTTTGATAGAGTATGGCATGAAGGTTTACTTCACAAGATCTCCAGCTACAATATAGCTGGAAATGTCTTCTCAATTATTAAATCATTTTCCTCTGATAGGTTCATAAGAGTAGTGGTTGATGGGCAGAAATCAGAAGCTCTGTATTAATGTTGGAGTCCCTCAGGGGCCCAACTCTCTTCCTGACCTACATTAATGATCTTCCAAATCACATCCTTACATCATTTGTAGACATTTATGCTAATGACACTACTATCTATGGTAGCACATCTAAGACCGTAAACAACCAAGTTCTCTCTGATTCTCTCTTCTCTGATCTTGAGCAAGTGATACAATGGGGAAAGAGGTGGCTTGTTACTTTTAATGCATCTAAAACCAAGCTTTTATCTTTACATCATCAACGCTCTGATTCACATCTGGCATCAATTAAAATGAGTGGCTCTTGTCTTGGGGAGGCCTCATGTTTTGACAAGCTTCTGGGCTTGACCTTTACTCCTGATCTTAAATGGAACATATACATTAAATCCGTTGCCAAGGTCGTTGGAAAAATGGTGGGATCCTTCTATCGATCCAGTAGATATCTTACTGCTGATGCAATTCTCTATCTATATAAGAGCAAGGTACGTCCAAGGATGGAGTACTGTTGCCACATATGGGCAGGAGCTGCTAGAAAGGACTGATACTGCCTTGATAGAGTTCAAAATAGACTTTGTAGCCTCGTAGGAGATGTCCTTTTCTCTTCCCTGCAACCTCTTTCTCACAGAAGAGATGTTGCGAGTTTGTCTCTGCTTTATCGTTATTTTCATGGAAAGCGCTTGGCTGAGCTCCAATCTATGCCCCCGCCCCCGCCAAACTTTCACAAGAAACACCCGTCTAGCAGAAAACACTATCACTAGTTTCCCCACTCTTTATCTGTGCCTAAACCTAAACATAGATTCCATGAGCAAAGCTTCTTTCTTAGAACTGCATGCCTATGAAATTGTCTTCCGTTTTCCTGTTTCCCAGCTGTGGTTGTTTTCAAGTCTAACATAAACAAGTTTTTGATGAGCCGTTCCATATAAGTTAACAAATTTACCAAATTTCCATTAATAACGATTACTATATTGTCCAATTTCTACTGTACACTCTTTAACACTTATCCTCGAGTGGCCTCTTCGCCTTGATAAGTGATGATGCCTATGTAAAAAAAAAAACAATGTTATTTATTTAGTCATAAGTGTTGCAGAGTGAGAGTTGAAGTTTCACATTTTAGAATGGAAAGAATAGCAGATTAGTTAAAAGGGATGCGAGTGACAAACTCACTGAATGATTGACAGATATGAGGTCAGAGCATGACTATGATAGATGACAGAAGTCAAAGAATGACGTCAGTTCCTCCAGCAAGATTTTACCATGATCAAATGTGTGAAGTGATCGCTTAGCCCAGCCCTCAGCATGAGTGGAGGCAAAACAAGTCATGAAGCAACCTAGAGTAATAGTGCCTTAATGCATCTCTCTCTCTCTTCCCCCCTCTTTCTCATTTTTTTATTTTTGAATTTAACTTATTAGGTTTTTAGATAAAATAATTTCTTTTTGTTTTGATTTTTCCTGGGGGTTGGTTTTTCGAAACTTTACTTTTTATATTTATTTCAGTTTTCAGTCTTAACTTCACAGAAACCGGAAGTAAAGAGAGGGCACAGTCATGAGCCAATCTACTTGGATTTACCAATTCAAGAAGAAAAAATTCTTACTTAACCAAGTATATAGCGGCAAAATAGCCGGTTGAAACTCTATATTTAAAAAAAAAAAAAAAGATCGCAAAAATAAAAATAAGATTTGTGATTGAATTATTGTAGAGTATCACACAATGTGAAGACACCATTTCTGCAAAGCAGATATAAACAGAGGCTGAAGAAAGTCCGAAATGAGAAACCAGATATCGATTCCCTTTGTTTGAATATGAAACTGATAGTACAAACATTTTTATTTTCTGTAACACATAATGATGCATGTCCTGTAATCGATCAAGAGACAATATATGCAAAGTCCTAACAATGGGCATATATATATATATATATATATATATATATATATATATATATATATATATATATATATATATATATATATATACACACACACACATATACATATATATATAT
>NC_136497.1:112420157-112452657 GCF_053919585.1 Euprymna scolopes
AAAATTCTGAATTTTGCAAGCATGGTAGAATAAAATATTAAGCTGTCAGATGCAATGCTATTTAAGTCTAAGTTGAGAATTCAACTGACTTTTCTTTATTAGGTTACTTAAGAAATGCTAGTTTTCAAAATTAATGCCATGATGAGCTTTGAAAGAGTGAAAAATTTGATAGAATGTAAGGTTTAACTAGATTAATTAATATGCGCGGAACTTTACTGTTTTGATGTCTAGTTAATATATTTTCGTTTGTTTAATGTCTTGTTAATGTTAAATGAGACTAGATTATTTTTTTTGACAACATTTTTACATAATAAAACTAAAAAGGCCTCCAGAACACTGCTGAAACTATCGGAAGGTGTGTAGCTATGTAGTTAATCAAAAGATTGAGAAAAAAAGTTTAATAAAAATTTCAATGAAGGAGTGAAAAAGTACAATTTGATAAGTTAACTGATTTGATGCAAATTCCTGTCCACAGCTGATAGATTCCCAGAAAGTTATTTTTAATAGGTGGCTGAGAAAACTGATGTGATAGTATGGCATGCCTTTCCTCCCTTGGATAGAACCAACCTCGGTCGTACTACAATATAGATTGCCCCGTCTTCATAGACTGATGAACTTTTGTTAATTAAGTTTCAAGTGAATAAAGCAAACTTAATTTTGAGCTGATACACAATCCAATGGTCATTTTCTTGGACAAACATTTCACACAACAGGGAGAAACATTAAACATACATTCTTGAAGAACTTTCAAAGAAGTTAAGAGGAATGCACAAGTTTAATTTTAGGGGAGATTATGGCAAGCCAAAAGAGTATCTCACTCAAAGTTAGCAGCAAACGGTGTTTGGTCAGATTTAATTCCTGATATTACACTTCATCCATAACTTCCAGCAAAAATTTCAGTCTCTCAAATTTATAAATTTATTTATTAAATTGTAAAGTGAATAGTTAACAAATCCCCCTTCCAATATTAAAAATAGCTTTCTATAGCATGGTCATTAAACTGCAGAAGATTATTTAGAAAGCTATTCTTACATGAGGAGACGGGAGTGGCTTTATTAACTATTTTGTACTTTCACTCAATAATTTGATAAATAAAAATTAGTATAAAACCTGGTAAACCAGAAAAGTAACTGACGCAAGACAGTACTGTATGTGGATGACATGTAACTACAGAGCATAAATTACAGAATTAGTATAAATAAAAGGTGAAATATAATTGAATAAACATATTTTCTCATATATATGTGTCTACAAAATAAATTAATCTAGAAAAGGTTTATATACAAAATAGAATTTGTTACTTGAAAATATCGACAACTTGAACAATAAAAACTTTTACCAAAATAACTGGATTCGACATTAAATAAAAAAGGGTTGATATGCCATAAAACCAAAATTGAATTTAGATGTAATATAAAATAAAAAAGAGGAATTGAATTATTCCTTAAGAATGTTAAAGTAAATGTTAGTCTGAGATTTTTACATTACAAAACATTTTTAGCTGAACTGAAAATACCTCTAACCTACTGAGCAGCAAAATCACACCCCTTCACTTTAGAAGGCACTAAATTCCGGTAAACTTTCTACTCTTACTAGCTTCTTTCCTTGGACCAGTTGCTTTTGAAATTTCTCGCCACCCCCCACTAGAACACTAGGCCAATCTAATAATGCTAAACCACTAGCGACAACGTCAGTATAACTATAGAATCTAAAATATAGATTTAAATAAATGCTAAAGAAATAGAAAAACAGAAAGAAGAATTAGTTCAAGAGAAGAAGGAACGACAAGAGAAAGAGTATGTAAAAAAAAAAAAAGAAGAAAAAAAAAAAAGAAATAGGATAGGAAGTATATGCCATCATCACTCCTAATTTTGCATGATTAGACTCGACTGGTGCTCAGGAAAGCTGCAGAAGAATATTGCTGTTTAGCATCTTCTATAACTAAACAAAAGTTTTATTTTCATAAACAAGTTAGCCAAGTGAAAAGGCAGAAATCATAGATGGCTTCTGAATCTCAGGCCAGACAGAGACCAAAGTTTCCAGTTTGTATGTTCATTTCCTCTGCAGCTGTGAATCTCAGCTTTTACATGACAATAGCAAATTAAGATTTTGGGCCAAGCATAAAGAGAAAACACGTAGAAAATACATTTATTTATTCAAACTTACACAATCAACCAACTTTTCTTGCTTTTCAACAATAGTCAAGCATTTTGTCTAAATTTTGTCTTTTTTTCAATCCCAAAAGAATTGAAATCTAGAAACGAAGGAAGCAATTATATTAAAATAATTTTATTTTGAACAAACTGTACTTATCAGTCACTAGCCAAGTGTTAAGAAAAAAAAAAAAAAAAACCTCACTGACTGGATATTTATTTTTAAAAAACTCCAGTATAATTGCTAGTAGTAACTTCCCTTTTATCTGTATAAGTAATATAAAATGTCTCCATTCTAACAGTTTTCTTAGCCAGAATAAGTATTTTCTGGAAAATATAAGCATGATAATTCCTATTTTAATTTAAATGTAAAAATATGATTTATCTCCCTTACATTTTGAACTTTTCTTTTTCCATCTTTTTATGATTTATTAAAAAAATTAAACTAAAATACTGAATCTTGGGCTAAGCTGGATTTAGTCTGTTATAAGGTGGAATATTTCATATTGGATTTATAAATAGTTGTGCATGTATATTACCACAAACGTTATAATAATGTCTGTGTATTTTATTGTATCACTGATAAGACATCCATGGCTGAGAAAGGATAATAAGGAACAGTTAAATACATTTAATGTTTATTATAGATGCTGACATTGCATCAGCTAAGCTGATCAGACATAAAAAAACACGTTAAAGACAACATGAAAATTCATGAATGCGTAAACATGATAGCAGAAAAACAGATTCTAAATGAAGGAATACATGTATTGCATTATAATATTGAATATATGTATCGCATTATAATATTGAATACATGTATCGCATTATAATATTGAATACATGTATCGCATTATAATATTCAATACATGTATCGCATTATAATATTGAATACATGTATCACATTATAATATTGAATACATGTATCGCATTATAATATTGAATGCATGTATCGCATTATAATATTGAATGCATGTATCGCATTATAATATTGAATATATGTATCACATTATAATATTGAATGCATGTATCACATTATAATATTGAATACATTTATCGCATTATAATATTGAATACATTTATAACATTATAATATTCAATACATGTATCGCATTATAATATTCAATACATGTATCACATTATAATATTCAATACATGTATCGCATTATAATATTGAATGCATGTATCGCATTATAATATTGAATGCATGTATCGCATTATAATATTGAATACATTTATCGCATTATAATATTGAATACATTTATCGCATTATAATATTGAATACATTTATAACATTATAATATTCAATATATGTATCACATTATAATATTCAATACATGTATCGCATTATAATATTGAATGCATGTATCACATTATAATATTGAATACATTTATCACATTATAATATTCAATATATGTATCACATTATAATATTCAATACATGTATCGCATTATAATATATAATACATGTATCGCATTATAATATATAATACATGTATCACATTATAATATTTAATACATGTATCGCATTATAATATTCAATACATGTATCACATTATAATATTCAATACATGTATCGCATTATAATATTGAATGTATGTATCACATTATAATATTGAATGCATGTATCGCATTATAATATTGAATACATTTATCGCATTATAATATTGAATACATTTATCGCATTATAATATTGAATACATTTATCGCATTATAATATTGAATACATTTATCGCATTATAATATTGAATACATGAATTGTTGTGGAAACTAAGAATAATGCATGAATATACAGAATGTACTCACATCTCAATTTATGTGCCACTAGAAGGATTTTGTTTGATGTTTTGTCCATATTTGAGAGTTGTTGATTCATCATTCGAAAAGAAATGCTAATAAAGTTCATTAGTTGTTTGGAATTCATGCTACAAAAACAGAGCGGTACAGACAGACATCTGCTTTAACTTGAATTATGTGCCAAGTGCTACAGTCTTTAATTTGAGAGCACTCTATCATAGTTCCTCATCACGTTCAAGACAATTATTTACAAGGAAAAAAAAATCACATCTGATATAATTGTATTATGAAAGTGATTTATAAAAATCACATCTGATATAATTGTATTATGAAAGTGATTTATAAAAATCACATCTGATATAATTGTATTATGAAAGTGATTTATAAAAATCACATCTGATATAATTGTATTATGAAAGTGATTTATAAAAATCACATCTGATATAATTGTATTATGAAAGTGATTTATAAAAATCACATCTGATATAATTGTATTATGAAAGTGATTTATAAAAATCACATCTGATATAATTGTATTATGAAAGTGATTTATAAAAATCACATCTGATATAATTGTATTATGAAAGTGATTTATAAAAATCACATCTGATATAATTGTATTATGAAAGTGATTTATAAAAATCACATCTGATATAATTGTATTATGAAAGTGATTTATAAAAATCACATCTGATATAATTGTATTATGAAAGTGATTTATAAAAATCACATCTGATATAATTGTATTATGAAAGTGATTTATAAAAATCACATCTGATATAATTGTATTATGAAAGTGATTTATAAAAATCACATCGGATATAATTGTATTATGAAAGTGATTTATAAAAATCACATCTGATATAATTGTATTATGAAAGTGATTTATAAAAATCACATCTGATATAATTGTATTATGAAAGTGATTTATAAAAATCACATCTGATATAATTGTATTATGAAAGTGATTTATAAAAATCACATCTGATATAATTGTATTATGAAAGTGATTTATAAAAATCACATCTGATATAATTGTATTATGAAAGTGATTTATAAAAATCACATCTGATATAATTGTATTATGAAAGTGATTTATAAAAATCACATCTGATATAATTGTATTATGAAAGTGATTTATAAAAATCACATCTGATATAATTGTATTATGAAAGTGATTTATAAAAATCACATCTGATATAATTGTATTATGAAAGTGATTTATAAAAGTCACATCGGATATAATTGTATTATGAAAGTGATTTATAAAAATCACATCTGATATAATTGTATTATGAAAGTGATTTATAAAAATCACATCTGATATAATTGTATTATGAAAGTGATTTATAAAAATCACATCTGATATAATTGTATTATGAAAGTGATTTATAAAAATCACATCTGATATAATTGTATTATGAAAGTGATTTATAAAAATCACATCTGATATAATTGTATTATGAAAGTGATTTATAAAATTCACATCTAATATAATTGTATTATGAAAGTGATTTATAAAAATCACATCTGATATAATTGTATTATGAAAGTGATTTATAAAAATCACATCTGATATAATTGTATTATGAAAGTGATTTATAAAAATCACATCTGATATAATTGTATTATGAAAGTGATTTATAAAAATCACATCTGATATAATTGTATTATGAAAGTGATTTATAAAAATCTTTTTTTTTTTTTTTTTTTTTTTTACACAGTGATCACCACTTATCAAGGCCCGGAAGCCACTCAGGGATAAGGGTTATTGCAAGTACATCACGTTAGTGAGGAGATTTTATGAAGTGTTTAATTAGGGGGGGGGGGCGGTTCATTAGGAATTTGTTAACATTAGACTTGAAGACATCCAAGTTGTAGTCCGGAGGGAAGCAGGCAGACGGAACAGAGTTCCACAGGCGTGCAGTTCTAAGAAAGAAGCTTTGCTCATGAAATCCGCGTTTTGATTTAGGCACAGATATAGAGTGGGGGAAATTTTTCACAGTGGATTCAGCTAGACGGGTGTTTCTCGTGAAAGTTTGGCGATGGGGGGACCAGGGATTGGAGCTCAGACGAGCACCTGCCATGAAAATAACGATAAAACAAGGACAGGCTCGCAACGTCTCTTCTGTGGGAGAGGGGTTGCAGGGTAGAGAAAAGGGCATCCCCCACTAAACCACGAAGTCTATTTTGTACTCTGTCAAGGCATGATAGGCTGTTTTTGGCAGCTCCTGCCCAGATATGGCAACAGTATTCCATCCTTGGCCGTACTTGGCTTTTATATAGATAGAGAATTGCATCAGTAGTGAGATATCTTCTGGAGCGGTAGAAGGATCCCACCATCTTTCCTGCGACCTTGGCAACAGACTTGATGTACGTGTTCCATTTCAGATCAGGAGTAAAGGTCAAACCCAGAAGCTTGTCAAAACATGGGGCCTCACCCAGACGAGAGCCATCCATCACAATTGATGCCAGCTGGGGATCAGAGCGTTGATGATGTAAGGATAGGAGTTTGGTTTTAGATGCATTAAAGGTAACTAGCCACATCTTCCCCCACTGAACCACGCGCTCGAGATCAGAGGAGAGAGAATCCGAGAGAACTTCGTCATTTACAGCCTTTGATGTGTTGCCGTAGATGGTAGTGTCATCAGCATAGATGTCAACGAATGATTTAAGTATGTGTTTAGGGAGGTCATTGATGTAGATCAGGAAGAGAGTTGGGCCGAGGATTGACCCCTGAGGGACTCCAGCATTTATATTGCAGGCCTCCGATTTTTGTCCATCTACCACTACTCTTATGAGCCTATCGGAGAGAAATGATTTAATGATTGAGAAAACATTTCCAGTTATACCGTAGCTGGAAATCTTGTGAAGTAGACCCTTATGCCATACTTTGTCAAAGGCCTTTGATATGTCAAGAGCAATTGCCCTAGAAAGGAAGCCTTTGTCAAGAGATTCACTAATCCTGTGGGATATAACCGTCAGCACATCTGCAGTAGATCTTGCAGAGCGGAAACCATATTTCACATCTGATATAATTGTATTATGAAAGTGATTTATAAAAATCACATCTGATATAATTGTATTATGAAAGTGATTTATAAAAATCACATCTGATATAATTGTATTATGAAAGTGATTTATAAAAATCACATCTGAAGTTGGACAAATCTAACATCAATTTCGCAAACGATTGAGTTTGTTGTCACAATTTATCAAACTTCCCAGCCAGAATAAGTATTTTCTAAAGGATCTAATGTGAATTACTGTTTTTTGTTAGTGTTAATAACAATGCCGCAAGGATAAAAAAAAAAGTGATACTCGAATCAAATACTTGTTAAATGTAATGCTGTAAAAAAAAAAAATGAGAATCCAACTGACTTTTCTTTATATGTTAAATAGAATAATCCATTACGGTGTGATTAATTTATGTTGAGATACATTAGATTTCAAATGAGATATAAGGACAATTAAAGTCACAAATATTAGTAATAATCAGTTCTAAGTGATTATTTTCTGTGCGTTAAAAGTTCAATCTTCATTGCAGACGATATTAAGATTACAATTATGAATTACTTAAGATTTCTATTTCTATTTCAAAAGCCACTCTTGTTGATTAAATAAAGTTTGAAATTTCATACAGATTCCAGAGTTCAACTGAAAGATTTGAGTTCGACAAGATACGTCCGGTCATGAAGGCTACATTAACGAAAACATTGTGAGAATAGCATTCAAAATAAGAATATTAATCCAAATGATACAAGATATGTTTAAAAGTTTCTGGTTGAATATTTCACATATATAGGATGGTAGGATCTATTATTACACAATATTTAGGTTTTAATAACATTTGCATTTTATAGAAATTATATTTTATGAAAATTGTTATGTAATCGAGTGCCCCCCCCCCGCCATGTCATAGTTTTGAAAGAGAAGTGACTTTTACATTAACTATAAATTTTGAATGCCAATCATTAATCAATACAGCTTCACCTAATTCAAAGATGGCAGTAGAGACACTAAATTAGACTGTCTCATATAGAAATCGTACAACAGACTAAATTAAAAAATGGTGTTCTCATGGTACCAATAAAAAGAGAAATAAAATAACATGAATTTTATCTATTTTTGCATTTTTATTATGTCATAAAGATTCATAACATCAGCTTTTTTGCACTGTTATGCCATTTACAGCATTCTAAAGCAGTTTTTATTAGTACGTTGTCTATTGGCTATAAGTATTCGGTTGTGTCAATGCTCTAATGTTAGCTAGGACAAAAAAAACAAAAACAAACAAACAAAAAAACCTTAGTCTGCATTTTATGTTCTTATCAAAATGCGGAAGCTCTCTAGTATATGAAATCAAAGTGACTTTGTTGGTGTTGAGCTGAGGTATGGCCTGTTCAATCTCAAGAGATCCAGACTTCACCTTTTTTGAGAAGAGGATAGTTTATTGTTAATTGCTTGAGGCACCCCTACCAGGGAATAATAATGGGACCGCTAAGGCATTTTTTTGCATTTATTCTAGTGTGCTACACATCTGACCGAATTTAGGAAAACTCGTTCCAGGAAAACTCGTCTCCGGAAAACTGGTCCCCTTTCGCTAGGTAGGAAAACTGGTCCCTTATTGAATAAATGTCGATTGAAAACACATTTTATGATCGTTCTTGAAGGAGATATTGTTTTTTAAAATAGACTATAACCCCCATAATATTTAAAAAAAAATATTTTTACTTGTTTAATGTTTTTTTTTTTTTTTTTTAATAAAATCGATTTTCTAAGTGTTTGTTTTCTACCTAACTGGTTAAGTTCTTAGTGGTTTCACTTATTTTAAAGCGGTTATTATGTTCATAAACGAGACCGCTTTTTTTATATTAATATAAAAAGAATTTATGGGTTTGTATTACTGTACACATAGATTCAAAAAAGTTGTCAAAAAACAAATATATAACAAATAAATGTTATCAAAGGCAAGATAAATTACTTTTTTACCAAACTGGATATAATTTTCGTGTTTTTATTCAATTTAACATGTTTATTCAGCTCGAAAAGCATACAGTGTTTACCGATGTATTGGAAAATTTAAAATGGCGGCCGACTCTCTCTTTAACACGGTAAGTTCGGAAAAAGGTGTAATAAATAATAAACTAGACAAAATACTGTTAGAAATTTGCTCAATATATGTTACCGTGACATAACTTGACATATATTCGGTGGTTTTTTAATAGTATTTTGTCTAGTTTATTATTTATAACACCTTTTCCCGAACTTACCGTGTTAAAGAGAGAGTCGGCCGCCATTTTGAATTTTCCAATACATCAGTAAACACTGTATGCTTTTTGAGCTGAATAAACATGTTAAATTGAATAAAAACACGAAAATTATATCCAGTTTGGTAGAAAAGTAATTTATCTTGCCTTTGATAACATTTATTTGTTATATATTTGCTTTTTGACAACTTTTTCGAATCTATGTGTACAGTAATACAAACCCGTTAATTTTTGCAAAATTTGACAGGACGACAATAAATGTTGATAACTGATAAAATTATAATTTTAAATAACACATGAGTGCATTTGGTATGAGAGAAAACAAAAACATAACAAAAAACTATCATAATTAAAAAACCAAAACAAAAAAGTAACGAAAAATCGAATCGCTCCCTGTTTTTTAATTTTTTGGTTTTGTTTTTAATTATTGTTTTTATGACTCCAAAAAACATCGTTAAAATAAGAACAAAAAAAATTTGTAATTAACTTTGTATGAACATAATAAACGCTTTAATATAAGTGAAACCACTAAGAACTTAGCCAGTTAGGTAGAAAACGAACACTTAGAAAATCGATTTTATTTAAAAAAAAAAAACAAAAAACAAAAAAACATTAAACAAGTAAAAATATTTTTAAAAAATATTGGGGGGGGGCTATAGTCTATTCTAAAAAATAATATATCCTTCAAGAATGATCATAAAATGTGTTTTCAATCGATATTTATTCAATAAGGGACCAGTTTTCCTACCTAGCGAAAGGGGACGAGTTTTCCGGAGACGAGTTTTCCGGGGACGAGTTTTCCGGGCAACCATATCTGACCTTGTATCTAACCTCCCAGCAAGGAAGTAAATAAAATGTGATCTGATTTTGAGGACATACTTGTAAACAATTATTATCAGTAGATCTCGCTTGCTTTTTTTTTGTAATTGTTGCATTTTAGAAAGAAAAGGGAAAGAAAAGAAAGAAAAAGACAAAGAAACTAGATGGAGAGAGGAAGAAAAGCGATGGCTTAACATGGCACTCTTAACTTGCCAAGCATGCTAGAAGATGACGCACGTCGCACATGTGCAAAATAAATAAATAAAAGCGTTAAACATGCTGCATAAATTGAATTGAAAATCGAAAAATAACCATCTGGAAATAAATACCAATTATTTTTATTTTAATTCGATAATTTTTGTGTCATCATAACTTTACGTTAAATATTCAGTATAAAAAAAATGAACACGAATTACATTTTCATCCGGCTTTTTGAGCAAATGCCGACGAGACTCTACGGGCATTTCTGTTTCCATTCACAGGCTGTGAATTTCACAGCTGCTACATTTTCCCCCGAATTAAAAACAGTGTCTAACTCTGGCTTCAGGATAATAAAAATAGACAGAAACAATTTGTAATAGCATCAACTCATAGTTCTAAAATATTTTTGCTAATTATTATTTGTTTTTAAATTTTTTTTTTTCAGTTATGTAAATTATTTAACGCGCAATACTTTATTTTTTATTCAAACAATGTTTTAAAAGGGGGAAAAAACAAACAAAAAAAAACCCCAGTAAATGTTAGAAAAAAATGCCAACAATAATTTATAAATATTTCAGTTACGTTTTGGTAATTTCTTACACGTGAAACGTCGAAAAAAAAAAAAAACTAGACGGAAAAAATATAGTCGTCGTCTTTATAAACTAGAAGAAAAAAAATGCTAGTTACGGAGGAATTTCTGACGTTCATAATTTTTGTATTAGGACAGGTTATGAAGTTTGTTTTTATTTATTTATTTCATTTCTTTTTAAGATAGCGACTATGTTTTTTTTCCAGTCGAGTTTTCATTTCGACGTTTCACGTGTACGATGAAACTTGCAATAATTTCGTGTTTCATGTTTTAGTTTTAGTTTTACTAAAACATTGTTTAAGGAACAATAAGTTAAAGCTATTAAAAAAAAAAATAAATAAAATAAAAAGTATCCGAACTTGTCACATAAGAATGTTTTTGTTTTCAATTTGAAGATCACAGAACAATAGGGGGAGACAATTCAATTTCAGAACCGAGAGAAATACTCAAGTACCGCATGTGTGAAATGAATAAAAGTTGTATGTATGACTTAAAATTTATAAATAGTTTGGAACAGTCATTATTGGAATTCGTGTGACTTTCTTGTTTTGGGAAAAAGTTTGGTATTTTTTTTACATTAGGTCCACCTACACAATTTTCTTTAAAATTGTGACATTTTCAGGTTTTCAACTATGCTGAATACGAAAATCGCATGGAAATTTTGCAGAAATAAGTAGTTATCGAGATATTTAAAAAAAAAAAAAAAAAAAAAAAAGTATTATGCATTGTATTCTTGGGCGGCCATCTTGTGTACGACGCGTGCGCCATAAACAAATCTACTTATCTACGACGACACTGCCACCTAGCGGAAACAAACAAACAAACAAAAGACTCAACCCTTACCCACCTAGCGGAAAAAATCCGCTTTTCTGAGACTGAAAAAATAATAAACAACATGTTCAATGAAAAACTTTCCTGTTCTCATTAATTAAATTGAAACATTTCTAATTAAACAATTACGGATATATGTTCTCTTTCACTTTCTTCATTTACTTTTTTTTTTATAGTTCTTTCCGGAAGTTTAATTTTTTTTGTTATTTATTTCATACTTCAGCCATAGTTTAATATAATGATTTCTCCTCTAAATTTGGACAGCAGGTGCGTAAAATAAAATGGCGTCTCCAATTTCGGCAATAAAGTGTAGAAGCACCCAAAAAATTTTCAGTTATTACAATTTATGATAATCGTCGAAAAAAAAAGGATAAAATTTTAGAAAAAATATTTTTATTGTACATTTTGGTGTGCTAAAAAAAGAATCTGAAAACCGTATCCGTCGCAAATTAATAGTTTTGGAGATATTAATATTTTTCCAATGGATTATTTTCTTTATAAAATCAGCTATAATGGCATAAGTCGGCTGATTGCTCATGCGCACAGAGGCCATTTCACTGACTTCATTTACGCTACGCATGAGCGGTAGTCACGTGACATTTCACAAGGCGCATGTATACATGGCGGACATTTTAAATTACAAGAAATATTTTCATTAAAAAAAAGTTTTTATCTCATTTTATAGTAAAAAATAATGCTGTTAGTAAGTTTTCACGACGAGTTTACAAAAAACATATCTTTATGTTTTTCGTTTTTTTTTTTTGCGGGGGGGGGGTAATCATATATAGAATTTGTATAGCTTAACAGGTGCTTCTGCAGTTTAATTAACCGTTTTTCCGTAAGTAACGGCAGATTACTTACGGAAAAACGGTAAACTGCTCATGAAAACTGAATTTTTTTTTTAGATCAATTAAAAAGCATTAAAAACTACGTAACACACAAAAATGAACCACATTTTTTAAATGCCTGCTAAAGATTCCTCCGCAATGTGACAAGTCATTTTACGTTCGTGTGCACGTGAACGCAAGAACCGAAATTACGTGAACAAATACAACGATGCGACGCATCGTTGTATTTGTTCACGTCGATGCGTTGTGATATTTACGGAAACTAATAAAATGCTGATTTTTAAAAAAATAAATGTGATTTTTCTTCGGTCTGTGCGCATGCGTAATCAGCCGACTTACGCCATTATAGCTGATTTTATAAAGAAAATAATCCATTGGGGAAAATATCCCGAAACTATTAATTTGCGACGGATACGGTTTTCAGATTCTTTTTTAGCACACCGAAATCTACAAAAACAATATATTTTTATCTACTAGTTCCAGTTCACGCTTTTTCTAAAATAATACCAAAAAAAGTTTTAACAATTGTAAAACACATTTTTAAGGGCACTCTCGTACAAGTCCGCCAGATATTTGCCCGTTAGGTGGCAGAGGAGAAGGGGGAGTCTCAGAAAAGTGCATTTTGTTTCCGCTAGGTGGCAGTGTCGTCGTAGATAAGTAGATTTGTTTATGGCGCGCACACGCGCGTAAAAAGATGGCCGCCAAAGAATACAATGCATAAAACAGTTTTTTATATCTCGATAACTACTTATTTCTGCAAAATTTTCATCCGATTTTCGTATTAAGCATAGCCGAAAACCCATCTATGTCGTCATTTTAAAGAAAATTGTGGAGATGGACCTAATGTAAAAATTTACCAAAATATTTTTTACAAGAAATGATAGTTAGCAAAATGCATGACACAATTAGTTTTTTAACAATCATTATTGGAATGCGTGTGATTTGTTTGTTTGTTTTGAGAAAACTCTTTTTTACAAAATGTTAATTTTCGTAACAAAGTCAAAGTTTTCGGAAACATTAAAATATAAATAATCATTAAAATTTATAGTTTGAACAGTCATTATTGAAATACATATACCCACCCCCACCCTACACACACTGTTCTTCTGAAATTGCATTGTCTCCCCCTGGTCAATGATCTTCAAAATGAAACCAAAAAAGTTGTTCCATGACACGTGCGAAATATTCTCTTTACAAGCCCTTTTAAAATAAGATAGTATAGTAACTGAAATTCTCACGAAATACGAAAGTTGAAAAATGTGAAAACTTATTTTTTATTAAATTTACGAGTTGTAACGACTAAACAATCAGAACAAATTAAAAAAAAAAAAAAAAAAAAAACGTGAGTCAGCTAATATGATAAAAAAAAAAAAAAAAAAAGTTAAACTAGGCCAAGGTCTAAAAAGCTCCGACATGACAGATGGGAGAGGGGGGTAAGATGGACAGCTTTTGATGGTGGTGATGTCGGGGGGAGGGAATGTATCCATTTGTACGGGTTACAATATCTGAAGTAATCGGATCTTCCAACGTATTCAGATGAGGAGGCAATGCCTCGGAGGATGACTTTAAATTGACCAGAACCATATCACATTCCGCCTTAACTTTTTTAAATGTCCAAGTATAATTTAATCGGAAAAATCTATCAATAAAATGCGACCACTTTTCACGTCTGTATTTCACGATAGGGGCATGATTTCAGGCCTTTACGTGGCCTACACATTTTTTATTTTTAGTGTTAATCGATTAGCAACCGAAATCATTGATTTTAAATTAAAAATGCTAAAAGTAACTTTAAAATTTTATCTGAAGAATGACTTCGTTAATAATAAAGATTCAGATTCACTATGTGAATATTTACGTTTTTTTTTCCTTCTGAAATTAAAAAAAAAAAAGAAGTAAAATAAATCATAAGAGGCAAGAAGTGCTTTTTTTTTTTTTTGTCAACTCCTCTCCTCTTACGAAAAGGAAATATTCCTTCGAAACTCCGCGGTTGTGTTTAACTCTTGCTAAAGTGTTTCTCAAAATATTTTATTAAATCTACACCCACACACACACACACACACACACACACACACAAAAAACATTAAAGACAACAGAGCTTAATTAAATTTTTATATACTTTTATGATTTATAAAAAAAGTACACTTAAACAGCTCTTGTCATTCATGTTTGTTTAAAACATGCTGCTTAAATACACATGCAATATATGTATATATATATATATATATATATATATATATATATATATATATATATAATCATTATCGGATAATGATCAATCACAAGATCTTACGATCGATTATAAATAAAGAATGGGTTTAAAATACATAAAATAATGATCAATATAATGGATATTGCTTTATTGTAACTATGTAAATATAACGTAAAATGATCACCCACTTCATAACCAGAACGCGTTATTGGGCGCCCAGTTAAAATAGAATTGAATGAGTAAAGATTTTTTCTATTCCCAAAATGGCCATATAAAATCTAGAAATATAAAAATGGTTACTCGTTCTGGACTCACGTAAAAAACTAGATGAAGATTTTTACATTAGTAACGTGAACGTCACATATTCTACACACTAGGTCCGGAAATTATTTCCATGTTAATCGTACGAAAGAAGTACCCCCTCCCCCCCGAAAAAAAAAAATGAATCTCATTCTTATTTTTCTGGGTTCACCGGGTTATTTTATTAGACTAACAAAAATATATATTTCGGGGATCATCCTCTCTCACTATCTGAAGTCACACGGTAACGTGTGGTTTGTTTTCTAGTTCACCGTTAGAGAGGTTTCCTCTGTGATTACTAGTAATTCTCTTCATTAGCGGTTGCTGTCTTTAGCTTTGATGGTGGGCGCGGCGGGGAGTGCTATCAACAACAACAATCGTAATAAAAGCAAAAACCAGTAGTAACCTTGAAATAGTTTCTAACGCCGAGCAGCAGCAGCAAGATTAGCTCATCATCATCGCCATAACAACAGCAACAGCATCCAACAGTGACCGCCGTTGTTGTTACCCAACAACAATCTTTAATAAAGTGAGAGAAGGCGACGATGCCGACTACACACACGCAACTTCTCTTCATGAATAAAATAACTCGGCTTAGAAGGAAATGGTGAATAAAATTATGTTTAAACATTTTTTTAATAGGATTTTTTTTGTTGGCCCTTATTTTTCTTTTTCAATAAATATTCGACTGCCGTCGTCGTCGATGATGATGATTATGATTAATAATAATAAAGTTACGTATTGGCGAGAACCATAGGTACACGGTGTAAATAATGAACAGTTTATTGGAAATAGCGTTCAACAATTCAACCATAACGAGAGTTCGTTTCGCACCCTCCCTTTTTTACAAAATTATTTTTTAGTCGGTCATTCAATTAATTGAACAAAATTGTTATAAAATCATGATTAATATTTTATTAGGGTAATCTTTTAAACTTAAGGCAACTGAAATGTTGCTAAATTCCTTTCAACTTTGAATAATCATGAAGTAATTCTTTTTTATTTCAACTATTAAAAATATTAAAATCGTTTACGAAAAAACTGAAATGCATCTACTTCCAAATTATTATGCAATAGCACTTGTTCATTTTTGTTTTACTTTTTACACTATTTTTGACCCAAGAAAAATAATGTTTAATTATCAAAGTTATGTTTACTTGAAAAATGTAAACATGCGCAGGCGAGGGAAGTGTTAACAATTTTATTAATGGATTTTTTTTTTTCACATAAAATCATCGGTAATTTACCGAATTTTGTATCCCGTTTGTATGTATCGAAATTAGTAAAACCTGAAGAAGGGAAGAAAACGACCATAATGGGGTATTTCACAAACTTGAACAAGAATGTTTTGTTTTGCTGTTGATGATGATGATCATGAATTCAACAACATTCAGTCCCGCAGAGAATGTTAGTACGAAGTAAAAATACGTTATGGATTTATAAAATATTTATTAATATTTTTACATTTATTATAATGATTAAGAAATAAACGGCATTTTTCTCAATGAATAAAACTTGACTCCCTCAAAAAATATCTCATAAAAAATGTGACCATTAACGGTTATTGACATTTCAATTCAAATGCATGTGTTTTTACTTAGATTCTCACGATGATGGTGATGATGATTCTTATGAGGCCGACGATGATACGTTTACAATAAAGAAGGGGGGGGGGTAGTAAAAAGATCACATTCACATTCCGTTAGTAAATGTTTGGTAAACCAAACTGACCATCATTACACATGTCACAGTGCTGCCTGCTGCACATAAATTAATCATGTTTAGACACTTGTGGAAGCAGTAATAGTAGTTTGAAAATGAAAGGCAACACAATTTTGTTCATTCAGTGAAATCGAAAACTACAAAGTCGAGACTGAGTATAAGTTTCGACGGGGTTTCGCCATTATTCCCAAACAACTTATTTCTTTTGATTTAATCTATGCTTTGCTGAAATAAAGGTTATTGTTAAGATTCCCATTCCCTATTTACAAACGCTTTTTGCGGTACTAACGATGGTTTTAACATACGGATGGCCAACAGCATATATATTCGGAATATAAAGCTACATTTGGAGGCGGAATATAATATTCCGCCTCCAAATGTAGCTTAATAAAAATATTGAACGCCCCCACCCCCACCGCTAGTAAAATTATATGATTTCTGGTTAAAAAAATAAGTTGACAAATACATTTTTATCATGTTTTATTAAAAAGCACATTTCATAAATATACTAAGTATATTATACTTTTATAATAAAAAAAGTTCATAAACTTTTATTATGAAGGCTATATTTTTATTACAGTTCTGAATTTATATTTTTATGTTATAAAAATTTCCTATAAATCCTTTCCGTTAATGTGAACGGATGGGGTCCCAAGATCCAGCCTCATTCTGAGCGGGGAAAAGATGGGTCGCGTCATAATCTGACCGGTGTCGAGGTATCAAAGTAGTGCGGCTGCGGCTTAGATAAGGAGGGCCCGCAGACAAACCTCGTTCTGAAAAATCTGAACAGTTAGGTCACGTGACATGTGTGACACCCGTGCTTCTTCTATTATTATTGAGCGTTTTTATGTTGACTTATCTTGACTTTGGTTGCAATTATTTATTTATTTATTTATTTATTTATTTTCACTTCTTCGTTATGTTTATAGTAATAAATGTTCGAAATATCTTCGAATTTTGTCTTTCTTTAATTCTTTGAATTTATATATATATATATATATATATATATATATATATATATATATATATATATATATATTCGGAATATAAAGCTACATTTTTTTTTTTAACTTAACTTGTTTTTATATTTCACCATTTCGTTTTTTAGTGATAAATGCTTTTCTACATTAAAAACCAACCTTGTGTTAAACTCGGCCCTCGTGGGGAGGCAAGTAAATAGGAAGTAATATGGCGGCTGAAAAACGTTTTTCGACCCCAATAAAAGCATTACAACACATTTAAACCTTGAAGAATTTTCATCATGCGCCCTTGCTGTTCTAAGTTAACTAGCCACTACTTGTGTTTCAAACTTAAAAAAAAAAAAAAAAAAAAAAACGCTTTAAAATAGTAAAAACACTAAAGCTTTTTTGGAGGGGGGAGACGTATTATCCCAAAGAACCAACTATGTAAACACTTTACAATATTTTTCATTAATTATTTACAAAATATTTTCTTTATAATCAATTTTTATTTACAATTAAGAAATTATTTTCTAAAATATATTGTTTACATGTTTACATTTTGTTTTTAAGTAAAATTAAGAAATTAATTTTTAAAATATTGTTTATATCCATTTTCATTCAAAAGGGTTACTTTTTGGTAGCTTCACCAGTTGCTAACCTAAATTTTCCGAATGTCAGAACGAGG
This sequence comes from Euprymna scolopes, assembly GCF_053919585.1. Lineage (NCBI taxonomy): Eukaryota > Metazoa > Mollusca > Cephalopoda > Sepiida > Sepiolidae > Euprymna > Euprymna scolopes. The sequence goes on from NC_136497.1 coordinate 112,438,547, forward strand.
CTCGTCTGCGGGACCTACTTATTTAAGCTGCACCTAAAAATCCTTTAAAGGATAAATATTAGTTTTCTGGATCTAATTAGTAAAGTCCTAAGATATTGAATTAAATGATAAACACACACACACACACACACACACACACACACACACACACACACACACACACACACACATTGTTTGTACAAAAAATAGCTTGATTAGCCCCAAAACCGAGTGATTCTGCCGTTCGGATAATTGCAATAAACGAATGTTTTGTAAATACGGAATATATGGAAGCCCAAAATTTCAGCCAGTCGCAAGACTGTGAAAATGACGTCATGTAATTAAAAGGGAGGGGTGTGCAACTTTTCTTTCTTTCTTTCTTTACCCCAGACGTGCATCCGTGTATTCCTATCCTGGACGTGTGTGTAATTTTTACCATTTTTTAATTTAATTGTTTTTCTATGTTCCTGTTTTTAAATTAAATATTTTTAATTATTATTCAATATTATATAAAAATATGTGAAGCCGAATGTTTCACATTCAGTCAAACGAGGAAAATATTATAATCTTACATATAAAAATTATGTGAAACCTGTAATTAAAAAAAAAAACTGTAGAAATATTTTTTGCTATTATAATTTTTTTGTGTGAAAATATTAAATAAACAATTCCATGATAATATAGGTAGTTCAAGAAATTCATTTTTCTTCAAGTTATCTCGGATTCATTAATACAAATTTCATGGGCTGTAAGAAATTCTGCAGAAATAAGCAAGTTTTTTATTGGACGGTTTCTCTGCCCACGGAATTATTTTAATCAATCAAATTGCATGTTATAACTAACTTCCAAGAATATTCTTGACGCCAATATTACCTTTTTTAGACCAGAATCCAAAAAGATGCAGAGTTGGACAGACGTGGATTTCTCACTCAAATCGAGGCAGCGAAAAATACTTTGTTGCTTTGAGACGTTTTAATGTCTAAACGTGGAGCGGAACATTATCATTGCAATTACCAATGCCCTTAAGTAGAGCGAATTATATTTGCACGCTTGTGCTACAATTTGATGTCTGTCAAGACGAAATTAAGGTCTACGGTTTGACCTGCTTGTCCACCTTTGGACTGACTTGAAGGACACCTTGTGGATGCTCGGCTAGCAGCATCCATCTTGTAAGACACCTCAACATCTCCAACCTGCGCATTCTTCGTCAGCAGGAATTCTACCCAGCCTTTATCAAAGACGCACTATTACTCCCTTCGGGGATGTTACCCGCCCATAGTGGCAGATAGCTGAAGATGACACATCTTTTGCAACATGGACTTTTTTTACTTTAATAAAATTTACGTTGAAGGTGAGCTTGTTGTTATTTCTGTTTGGTTTTCTTCCATTCTGCCAAGGGCAAAAACCTCGTGAGAGAAAATCTCACATCGCTTTTTTTGCAAAATCTCCTAATCGTTTTTTTTTTTTTTGAAAAAGCTAAATGTCAACGTTTCCTTTGTCGGACTGTTGATTTTTTTTTTTTAATATTGAAGCATTCTTGAATTTGTAAAATTGTAAGAAAAAGAACACTATCCATCTTATTAAATTGTAATGGTTAACAAAAGACCATATGCTTTTTATTAAATAAATAAATAAATAAATATTGTCCATTTATTTAAATTGTTACTGAACAAAAAAAGTAATTCTTAAATCGTAACTTGAAAAAAAAAAGACATCTTTTTTCTTCCTTCATTATTCTAATTCCTTGTGAAGATATTTTTGAGATTCATTGATTAAAAAAAATCCTTTTATTAATTATGATTTCAAGTGTTGTCTGTTGCTTAAATGACGTGTTCATTTTAAATTAATGTCCTTCGTGGTCGAATTTATCATCTCAGCTTTTTTTTTTTTTTTTTTACAAGGACGTCACCACTTATCAAGGCCCGGAAGCCACTCAGGGATAAGGGTTATTGCATGTACAGTACGTTGTACGTTAGTGTTGAGATTTCATAAAGTGTCTACTTAAGGGGGTGGTTCATCAGGAATTTGTTTACGTTGGATTTGAAGACATCCAAGTTGTAGGCAGGTGGGAAACAGGCAGACGGAACAGAGTTTCCACTGGCGTGCTGTAGAGAGTGGGGAAAATTTTTGACAGTGGCTTCAGCTAGACGGGTGTTTTTCGTGAAAGATTGGCGAGGGGGGACCAGAGATTGCCATGGAAATAATGGTAAAACAAAGACAGGCTCGCAACGTCTCTTCTGTAGGAGAGAGGTTGCAGGGAAGAGAAAAGGGCATCTCCCACTAAGCCATGAAGTCTATTTTGTACTCTGTCAAGGCAGGATAGGCTGTTTTTAGCAGCTCCTGCCCAGATATGGCAGCAGTATTCCATCTTTGGACGTACTTGGCTTTTATATAGATAGAGAATTGCATCAACAGTGAGATATCTTCTGGAGCGGTAGAAGGAACCCACCATCTTTCCAGCGACCTTGGCAACAGACTTGATGTACGTGTTCCATTTCATATCAGGAGTAAAGGTCAAGCCCAGAAGCTTGTCAAAACATTGAGCTTCTCCTAGGCGAGAGCCATCCATTACAATTGATGCCAGATGGGGATCAGAGCATTGATGGTGTAAAGATAGGAGCTTGGTTTTAGATGCATTAAAGGTAACCAGCCACGTCTTCCCCCACTGAACTACACGCTCGAGATCAGAGGAGAGAGAATCAGAGAGAACTTTGTCATTTACAGCCTTTGATGTGTTGCCATAGATGGTCGTGTCATCAGCATAGATGTCAACGAATGATTTAAGAATGTGTTTAAGGAGATCATTGATGTAGATCAGGAAGAGAGTTGGACCCAGGATGGACCCCTGAGGGACTCCAGCATTAATACTGCAGGCCTCTGATTTTTGTCCATCGATCAGCTTGGCGAAAGCTTTACGGTTACCTCCCTTGCACCTTAAATTAGATTTTATTTAGCCATTTTGGGGTTTCCAAGTTTCATTTTTTTCTTTCTCGACGACTATAGATTTAGATTGTCGGAAAATTGTAATTTGTAGTTTGCGTCTTTTTTCCACGTGGGAACGGCCATTTTGATTCTTTGTTAATTGGGTTATCAGTAGCATCATGGCTAATTCGAATTTGCTTTCTCGAATAGAAGGAAAGAAATTTTGAATAACAACAACCCTAGCTTGGATGGAAGAAAGACTAGATGAGAAATTAAAAAAATTTTTTCTTTGGATATTCACAAATGGATGTTCGAAATGGACGACCTATTCAACCAGTTAATTTTAAAATCCTCAGTTGAGGATAGATTCAATATTTGTCGAGATTCGGAAGAATTTATGGCAAGAGTTACGGAAAATTTAGCTTGTTTCGAACCTGACCAGGGAAAGTCAAAAGCTATTGTTCCTTTGAAAATAAAAGTGCCCTCTATTCAGTGGGGATCTGACTTCAAATAAATTCGAATTTCGTAGCTTCCTTAGAAAATTTGAAATTTTTACTTCTAATTTGGATGACGCGGATAAATTACTCTTATTAAAATCTAAATTGATGGGAAAGGCATTCAATCTCGTATCCAATTTAGATAAAAGCTCCGAAAATTACGAGCAGGCCTTGGCTTGTTTGAAGGGGAAATTTTTAAACCCATCTTTAATTATGAATCAAATTTTTTAGGATATTATTCCTTGACCAGAGCAATTTTTATCGATTAAAGACCTCAAAATTCTTGAGTGCGTTAAGCTTGAATTGACTGAGATGGACAAGTCCTTTAGTACAGATTTTTTTCAGATAATTCTACATCTGGAATTATGGTTGCGCACATTCTGTTTGCTAAATTTCCAAACATCATGCACAAAGAGCTAATGAATAAATCTAACGAACGTTTCGCCTCTCTTTCTTTCATCATGTCGTACACCTTCGACATTTTGGATATATTGATGGCATCACCATTAGTTGTGCTGAAGCGGGAGAATAGCTCACCAAAAATGTTGGCCTCTTCTTTGGATTCAAAATCTAATATGGTGAAGAGTTCCGAGCCTAAACAGATTAATTAAAAAAAGAGTAATAATAACTCTAAGTCTCTCATTAATAATGGTGAGCTCAATAAATTTTGTAAATTATGTAAGGTTACTGATCACCCGACTAAAATTTGTTCCAAATATCGAGGCTTTGACTCAAAAATTATAAGAGCCAAAGAACTCAAATTATGTATCAGGTGCCTCGGTGAGCACTCTGAGACTGATTGCAAGGGGATAAAGGGTTTTCCTTATCCTTGCACCGTTTGTGGTTTTAAGAAGCATTTTTCTATTATGTGCCCTAAAAGTCCCAAATCCTTTGTAGGACATACATCATTATTGGGACAGGAAAAATGCATATTTCCTGTATTCAAAATATCAATAAAGGCGAAAGGGTGTCCAGTCTATTTTTACTATCTTTTGGATATGGGTAGCCAGAAATCCTTCTTTTCTGACGTAATATTAAACCGTTTAAGTACCGAGAATAAATTAAAACCTGGGATGGTGGAAATGCCTGTTAATACTCTTGTGGGGACTAATTCTTTAAAACTTAGGGAACTGGAAGTGTCTCTTAAATTGGGACATCAGCATTCCTTTCCTTTTTCTGCCTTGTTTGCAGATGATTTGAAGTTAAAATTTCAAGTGGACAAATTTGATGAGATCACGTCAAAATTGACTAAAGAGGGTTTTCCTCTTTGTCCTGGATACTCTGAATTGAATAGGTCTGTTATTCACGGCATAATTGGCCTGGACCTTATTCCACGGATAGATAATCTCAGTTTAATTAAATGTTTGGGAGGTTCTGCATGGAAACTTCCCCTCTCCAAGTACATAATTCCCTTCGGCGAGGTGTCTAAGTTTTTGAATTTCAATGCAAAGGTTAAGGAAGAGTTACCGGCCTTTAATCATGTTATTAAAGCACTACCTACGTACCATTCTTATTTAATTGATAGCGTGTTAAATCCTGAAGCTACTTACAAAGATGCGCTTCAACCTGTTTTTGATGATTCTGCTATTGAACGTGGAGTGGAAAAGTTTTTATCCCTAGACTCCATTGGTATTGACGCAACAAAAAGTTGTCTTCTCTTGATGAAGAAAAAATAAATGCCTTCAAGGAGGATATTGTTCTTAGGAATGGCAAATATTATATCGATCTACCATGGGATCCTGAGAAGCTCCCTAAGGTAGACTCCAACTATGTGCCCTCACTGTGAATAATGCATAGAGTGGCCCAATCCTTAGAAGGTAAAGGACTGTATGATGATTATATGCAAGTCTTCAAGGAGTATGAAGACTGTGGGATTATTGAATCCTTCTCTGTTCCACATGGAACGTATGAGAATTATATATGGATTCTCCACAGACCTGTAATTAAGGAAGGTCAGGGAATAACTATGAAGATCCGTACGTTTTCCACTGTTCTCTGAAGCGTAAGGGTGGTACTTTGATTAATGATGCAGCTTATTCAGGTGTCAATTTAACAGCACACTTGCTAGATATTTTACTAGCTTTCAGGAAAAACAAGTATGTTCTCTTGGGCGATCTACATAAAGCATTTTTCCAGATCCGATTGAAATCCAAGATAAAAATAAATTTTTTTTTTTTTCTCAAGGTGGACAGTAAATTGTGCACCTACAGATTTAATACAATTATATTTGTTTTTTATGCCAGTCCATTTATACTGAGTTTGATACTCAAGTATCATGTTGAAAAATATGAGGCAGATTTAGCCTCGTACACGATTTCCAAAAACTTCTCACGACTAGTAGTGACAGTGATTCATTGATTTCTATATATAGCAATGTCCGTGACAGACTAAGGGAGGCAGGTTTTGAGCTCCAATCCTGCAATTCCAACTGCACCAGCTTACAAAGAAAAATGATTGAAGATGGTACTATTACATCTCCTTCTCCCACCTATGAAAAGGTGCTGGGGTATCAATATTCCTCTCAAAGGGACTCCTTTAAAATTGCGCCCACAGTAATAGACGAAAATGCCAATACTAAACGTGGGATATTATCTCAAGTTTCGAGTGTTTACGATCCGTTATCATTGCTTCTTCCTGTCACTGTTCAGGGGAAGATTATTATCAGTCAATTACCGAAAAATAACTTATCTTGGGATCAACAAATCCCTGAAGAATTTATCACCTTGTGGCAAGTATACGCCAAGGAGTTGAACAGTATATGGGACTTTGAATTCCCCAGATGTATACTCCTGAAGAATTGGCTTATTTGAAGCAACCTACAAATAAAGTTGCACCCCAAGGGTGACGGCCCTTGGCTTATTTCTGGATAAGGATGGACTGATGCGGGCCCAAGGACGCATTCAGAACTCCAATGTTTTTCCATATGATGTAAAATTTCCTATACTGCTAGGAAAAAATAGTTACCTGACCAAATTGGTCATTATTGAATCTCACTTGAATTGTTGTCATATGGGAGCAAGTTCTACCCTAAGCAAATTAAGGCTATCCGGTTTTTGGCTCCCCCAGGGGAGACAAGCCATGAAATCTGTTCTTCGTAGCTGTATAATATGTAAGAGAATCAATTCCCTACCATACAAGGCTCCCTCTGGGTCTCAACTGCCCTCTCATTGGGTAAAATTTGTCCAGCCCTTCAAATATGTGGGTGTGGACTTTACTGGACATTTTTTGTCAAAAATAATAATCAGGACGTCAAAATGTACGTCCTACTGTTACGTGCTATACATTTGGAATTACTGCCAGGCATGAGCATACACTCTTTCTTATTAGCTTTTATTAGGTTCATCATCTTATTCAGTGTGCCCACCCACATGTATTCCGACAATGGTAAATCATTCTTGGCGTTGGGTATTATATTGTTAGACGTACTTGTCTGACGAATTAAAAGAAGATTTCAAATCAACTACTATTGTTCATTAAACCATTCCTCTTTACTCCGATTGGCATGGGAAAGATTGATTAAGACTGTTAAACAGTGTCTGTCAAAGTTGTTGGGTAGGAAGAAAATCGGTTATTTTGATTTCCTAACCACTTTTCGGATGTTCAAAAAGCCATAAATGATAGACCACTAACATTTATTTCAGCTTCAGATAAAAGCCTTGATATTTTGACCCCCAATAATTTTTTGCAGAAAGGATATCACCCCCGCCTGCTTATCAATAATTGTCATTCAGAGGATCTTTCCTCAGAACATCTCAATAGAAATATGCTCTTGCATTCCTTTGAACTGAGGGACGAATTCGTCAATAAATTTAGATGTATTTGGCACAATGACTACTTGCTCTCAATTAGACAAGTAGATGCCAACATTAAAGATCAAGGCCCCCGCACCCCCCGAAGGTCTCAGAGGGTGAAATTGTTCTTATCAAATCTCCGTATAAGTCCCAACCTTTCTGGGGTTTGAGCAAGGTAATAAAATTATTGGTCGGTAATGCCCATGAGGTTCGCTTGGCTTCAGTTTTGAAGGACGGGTGTGTTCAAGTTCATTCTTTAAAAACTATTTATCCCCTAGAGGTAAAACACAATTCTGAATCTGCAATAGCAGAATTTACGGAAGAAGGAGACCCCTTCTTCTGCCTTACATGTTCGATTGCCAATGATGGAACAACACCTATGGTGTGTTGCGAGTCATGCGATAATTGGTATCATTTCAATTGTGTTGGGTTTGACCAGCGGGACACTAGGTGAGTGGGTGTGTCCAAGTTGTATGGACAAAATGTCAAAATAAGTTCTTATATTCCATTATCGGGGTTGCCGACTCAAATTAAAGTCACTTTTTCTTATCATTGATAATTTCTCTAGTTAGACTAGAATGACTTGTTATAAATTTTAATTTGGCAGCAGACACACACATTGAATTCATTGCTATTATTTGTATTAATGTTAAGTCCCTCAGGACAAATTTCTTACCTGTCACTTATTGACAGTTTTTTTAAAAGTACATCATTATCCTGTTTAAAAAAGTAATGATTATCCATTACTTTTTCTTCCTTTCCTTGGCAGTGTGTAAGAAATTTTGCAGAAATAAGCAAGCTTTTTATTGGACGGTTTCTCCGCCCACAAAATTATTTTAATCAATCAAATTGCATGTTATAACTAACTGCTGAGAATGTTCTTGGCGTCAATATTCCCTTTTTCAGACCAGAATCCAAAAAGATGCAGAGTTGGACAGACGTGGATTTCTCACTCAAATCGAGGCAGCGAAAAATACTTTGTTGCTTTGAGACGTTTTAAGCCTAAACGTGGAGCGGAACATTATCATTGCAATTACCAATGCCCTTAAGTAGGGCGAACTATATTTGCACACTTATGCTACAATTTGATGTTTGTCAAGACGAATTTAAAGTCCACGGTTTGACCTGCTTGTCCGCCATTGAACTGACTCGAAGGACACCTTGTGGATGCTAGCAGCATCCATCTTGGAAGACGCCTCAACATCTCCAACCTGCATACTACTTCGTCAGCGGGAATTCTACCCAGCCTTTATCGAAGACAAACTATTATTCCCTTTGGGAACGTTACCAGCCTTTATCAAAGACGAACTATTACTTCCTTCGGGGACGTTACCAGCCCATAGTGGCAGATAGCTGAAGATGACGCATCTTTTGCAACATGGACCATTTTTACTTTAATAAAATTTACGTAGAAGTCTTAAGGTGAGCTTGTTGTAATTTCTGTTTGGTTTTCTTCCATTCTACCAAGGGTAAAAACCTTATGAGAGAAAATCTCACAGGGCTTTTATCGTAATGTCCCCGTAAAAATATATTTTTTTTAATTGTTATATTTTACGATGCTTTATTTTCATTTAAAAAAAGGCAAAAATAAATTCAATCTTTTTTTTTTTACTACTGAAAATCATAACTTTATTAAAGGTATTTTTTGTTAAACAAAATTTTCACTTAGATTTAAATAATTAGTTCATTATATTCCGTGATCATTATTTGATAAATACTGAAAATTTCATTAAAATTGGTTAATTTCCTGATTTTTGGTGAATTTTTAAGTAAAAGGAGTGGTCAAAATATTTATTCATTTTGAGCATCGGCATTCATTTTGCACTACCTAGAAAGAAACAGTTTAAAGAATTTTCGACATTATTACTATAAACAACATTTAAGAATTAAGAATAAATAAATAAATAATCAGTTCAAAGAATTAGATTTTGAAAAAATTTAAACAGTGCATAGAATTAAAATTTAGAATATTTTAAAAATTCAACAGTTCAATGAATTTAGATTAAAAAACAGTTAAAAATAGAAATTAAAAAATAAAAATAAACAGTTCAAATAATTAAACAGTAAACACTTCAAGGAATTATAATTTTTTTAAATTCAACGGTTCAAACAATTACACTTTTTTTTTTTATATACAATTAAACAGTTCAAATAATTAGAATCTTTTTAAAAATTAAACAGTTAAAAAAATTAGATTAAAAAATAATAATAATAATAATAAACAGTTCTACGAGGTTAGTTAATTTTCGTATAATGTTGAAAGGGTTAATTTTTTGCCTCGACACCGGTCACAGAGTTTGACGTAACCCACCTTTTCCCCCAAACTCAAAACGAGGTTGGATCTTCGGACCCCATCCGTTCACATTAACCATTCTTTTATTTAAACAACGAAAACATCCTCAGATCATTTTATTACTGGAAACAAAAGATTTTAACGATAAATTATGCACACTGTTGGTCATCCGTAGATTAAAATTTGCCTATCGTCAGTACCGTAGAAAGTTTTGTAAACAAGGATATGCGAAACTTAACGATAACAAAAGTAAAAATAAAAAGTAGCAATAAAAACGGTAAATTGAAGCAAGTTTCGTCGTACGCGCAAAACATCGAAATGAAAAATCGACAAAAAAAAAAAAAAAAAAAAAAAAAAAAGGTGCAAATATCGCATGTAATTTTTTTTTCCAATATTTTTCATTAGATATTTTGTCAAACTTTTTTTTTTTAATATTTTTAATGAGCTGGAGGGTCGAGTTGAACAACTCACACACCCCCTGTAATTTTTTTTACCGATAGTTTCATTAAATTCTTTTGCTGGATTTTCATTGATTACACACTAATCTAATAGATTATGAAAAAAAAAAAAAAATTATCATTATTTCGACATTTGGAAGGTGTGCTCACTTTTTAGTTACAACGTTCTGGTAAACCGGTCACCCATTTTGTAACCATCGATATTTTTTTTTTTTTTTTCTCATAATCTGATAGATTAGTGTGTAAACAATATAAATCCAGCGAAAGATTTAATTAAAACTATCGGTGAAAAAAATTACAGGGGGGGGGGAGTTGTTCAACTCGCGATGTTTGTTTTTTTATGAAATTGTTTTTTATAACAATGAATGGACATATTTTTAATTTTTTTTATTTTTTTTTTGTTTTTATGAAAAGAAAGTTTCATTTTTTTTTTTTTCTTACTTCGTTTTTATTTTTTTTGTTAAGGATTCAAGTCCTATAGATTTACAACGTTCTGGTAAACCGGTCACCCATTTTGTAACCATCGATTGTTTTTTATAACAATGAATTTTTTTTTTTTTTAAGTTTATTCTTATGTGTGTTTTTATGAAATAAACGTATCGATTTTACACAATCTATCAGATTATGAAGAAAAAAAAAAATTTCCTTCTGGCAAATTGGTCACTCACTTTCGGAGAACGGAAGTGAATGTCAAGAAATTGCATTTTTTTTATTGCCCTTTTATTGCGCTTTTTTTTTTTGTTTTTATTAAGACTAGTTATTTTTCCATTGTGAACACGTGGTAATTAATTTTTAATTATGGCTACCTCCGGAAACCCAAGGTGGGAGTTAATGAAGAAAATGAATGAAACGCCAATAGATTATGCCAGGGAGAAGAATTTGATAGCGCAAAGTAAGGTTTGTTCATGTGGCCATGACATGGCCCTGCAGAAATATGGGAAAGCCAAACTGGATGGCTTCTGTTGGAGATGCTGCCGCTGCAAAAAAATCACATCATTACGGAGTGGTACATTTTTTGAACACGCAAAAGTGACCATTTCCACACTGTTACAAATAATATACGACTTCGTAACACAAACTCCTGTTACAGGGTCGGCAAACGCCATTGGCATTAGCGAGAAAACATGTATCCAGTGGTATCAGTATTGCCGGGATATTTGCTCCAGTAAAATGCTGAAAGACTGGGAAAAGCTAGGCGGTCCGGGACATGTTGCAGAAATAGACGAGAGTCTATTATTTAAGAGGAAGTATAACATTGGCCGAGTGACAAACCAGATATGGGTTGTAGGGTTCTATGACCGAACCCAAAGGAAAGGATTCCTGCGGCGAATCTCGGACCGCTCAGCAAGAACATTGGAGCAAGTAATTGTGGAATGTGTTGCTGTCGGGTCAACAATTTATACAGACCAGTGGCGGAGCTATTCTAATTTAGGAAATCTCGGATATGTGCACGTCGTTGACCCTGTAACTGAAGTCTGCACAAACAGTATTGAAGGGTACTGGTCAAGAATTAAAAGACGCATAAAATACATCTATGGGTCTTCCGGAGACATGAAATGGTCCCACGTTGATGAAGCAATGTACCGGGAGGCATACCACATGACAGCAGATAAGGGGATGGAGAATTTTGAAACATTTCTCCAACATGTCAGTGAAATCTATAGGACTTGAATCCTTAACAAAAAAAATAAAAACGAAGTAAGAAAAAAAAAAAAATGAAACTTTCTTTTCATAAAAACAAAAAAAAATTAAAAAAAATTAAAAATATGTCCATTCATTGTTATAAAAAACAGAAAAAATAAAAACGAAGTAAAAAAAATTGAAACTTTTCATGAAAACAAAAAAAAATAAAAAAAATTAAAAATATGTCCATTCATTGTTATAAAAAACAATTTCATAAAAAACAAACATCGCGAGTTGAACAACTCTCCCCCCCCCTGTAATTTTTTTCACCGATAGTTTTAATTAAATCTTTCGATGGATTTATATTGTTTACACACTAATCTATCAGATTATGAGAAAAAAAAAAAACATATCGATGGTTACAAAATGGGTGACCGGTTTACCAGAACGTTGTAACTAAAAAGTGAGCACACCTTCCAAATGTCGAAATAATGATAATTTTTTTTTTTTTTTCATAATCTATTAGATTAGTGTGTAATCAATGAAAATCCAGCAAAAGAATTTAATGAAACTATCGGTAAAAAAAATTACAGGGGGTGTGTGAGTTGTTCAACTCGACCGAGCTGAGCAGCCTGAGCACAATTACGTTCCTTTAATCAATCTGAAAAATATCTAAAACATTTATAATATATATACATATATGTGTGTGCGTGTCACACACACACACACACACATATATATATATATATATATATATATATATATATATATATATATATATATATATATATATATATATGTATATGTATATATGTATATATTTTATAAATATGTTTATTTACTTTTATGGATGTATCACTGATGATACATCCATAAAAGTAAATAAACATATTTATAAAAAAAGAAGAAAAAACGGTTTACAGGTGTTCTTATTTTTACTTTATCCGCAACTCACCTTCAAAATGATGACTTTTAATGGTTTTCGAGTTTGCTGAAAATAAATATCACATTCAAATTTGGGACAGACAAATAATTTTCTAGATATTAAGACATTTTTTTTTTCAATGTATTACTTAATGAATGTCAGTGGCGGTCGCCATTCTTAACATGGAGAGGGGGTGTTTTGTAACACGCATGCGCATTAGTTGGGAAAACATGGCTGCCAGTGAAAACATATCAGATTTAATTGGATAATAAAGATCTTAATATCTAGAAAACTAGTTTGACCCAAATTTATACGTGATATTCGTTTTCCAGCATACCCGGACACCTATAAAAGGCGATTTAACGGTGCCGAGTTGCCATTAAAGTATTCTTATATTAAAAGTATTCTTATCATACTAAAAGGAAACAAACAATAACCCGTGGAGTCGTGGACCTTTTTCCAGCAGGGATGCAAAATCGACTATCATCGTCTACTTCATATATATGCAAATGGCTCGAAAGAGTGAATATGCATAATTGCCAACATTATTATATAATGTTCTGATTGAAAACGCTTTTCTTTTTGTCACACCAAATAAAATGGCTCCATGTTATTTAACAAAAACAAAAAATTCCCTTATATATATATATATATATATATATATATATATATATATATATATATATATGAACAAATGATTAATAAAACATGTTAAAAGACATCTTGAAAAAGAGTTAAAAACATATTTAATTTTAAAAAAGGAAGCACAAGATAAGTGGATAGTCCTTAATCCGCGGAGTTTCGAAGAAATACTCTCCTTCTCATCAGAGGCCAGGAATTCAGCCTTATACTTATTTATAAAGATGGTTATTTTACATTTTTGGTCGAGTTTTTATTTTGACATTTCTTGTCTGAGTAAACTTGCTATAATTTATTTATTTATTTATTTTTTAATGTACTTTACTTTCACTATTCGGTTGAAATAGAATGTAACTTGAAACCAAGTTTTTAAATGCTCTCTTCTTTATAAATGCGATAGCGTTGAAAAAAAACAAAACAACAACATTAATGGTAGATAATCACGCAAAACTATAATTACATTTATAAATTCGATGATAGAGATTCAGTAAATATTGGATAAAACTAAAAGAAAATGGTGTTTACTGTTTAGAAAGGAGACGAGGTAGGATAAAAAAAAAAAAAAATGAGTAATGATACTAGTCTGACGGTGTCGCAGCAACGCATCCTTATTTTATCTGTGTTTTCAAACACTTCACCTTATTAAAAGCCATCCTGCCCTCATCATTTTTTTTTTAATGATTACAAAACACTTTTAGTTACAATCCAACCAATGATGCCTTTTCTATTTTTTTTTTTTTTTTTAATTGGGCGTATTTTGCACATTTTGTTACTGGGGTCTTATATGACCAAAATACAAAAGCCGAGTAAAGGTCCGTAATGGCCGCTCTACTGACTCCTTCCAAAAAACTCTTGCTTTTATGTGTAGAGCATCTCGAACAAAAATTTGTTTTCGTCCGTCGTTTTACCTCCGTCATTACTACTAGACACAGAGGACATTTATTTCTTAGTATTTTGCTTTCCCTTCGCATCGTAATACGACAC
>NC_136497.1:112460157-112567657 GCF_053919585.1 Euprymna scolopes
AATTGAAAAAAAAATTAGAGCTTGAATTACATTTTCGAGTAGTTATAAGCTTGGAAAGACAGGGGGTCGAATAATTTACGCCTCCCATTTTGAAATGTCTATTAAAAAGTAAATAATTAATTTACTCACCAAAGTGTTATATATCACAAATTGAAGAGAAAAGGTCAATAAATAATATATTCAAATTTAAAACAAAAGAAAGTAGTTTTTTTTTTTTTTTTAGAAATTTACCTGTAAAGTCCAAAGTTTAAAACCTTTAAAAAAAAAAAACGTTGTTTTTTTTTTATTTTTTTTATTTTTTAAATGAAACCTTGGTCCTTGCTTCTTTAATTGAAAAAAAAAAATAGGGCTTGAATTACATTTTTCGAGGAGTTATAAGCTTGGAAAGATGGGGTGGAATTATTCACTATTTTTCACGAAATTTCTGACACACCTAGTGCATTATTACCTAAAAATATACAAATTCATTTTCTTTGGGGTGGGGTGCTCGTTTCAAAACTATATCTACCTTAGTATTTTCTTAGTATTTTCTTTAATTTTCTATTTTTGAGCGATTATCGAGACTCCTAAGACGTGATCCTCTTATGTCGGACATTTTTTGTTCATAAGTAACACTTGACATTACTTCTTTTTTTTTTTTTTTTTAACAAAATAAACTCTCTAAAATAAGGTGAAAGACCAAAAACTTTCAATTCTTGGTAGAAAACGAAAACTTAGAAAAATTAATTAATTTTTTTTTAAAACAACAGTAAACAAGTAAAAAATTTTTTTTTTTTTTTAATATTTTGGGATGTGTTCTCTTTTAAAAATAATATCTACTTCAAGAACGGTCATAAAATGTGTTTCCAAATCGATACCTAGCAAAAGGGGACGAGTTTTCCGGGGTAAGTTTATTTTTTCTGCATGTTTTTTAAAATTATTATTTTAGCTCAGGTATGCATTTATCAGAAAATATTTCGGCCAATATCAAGTTTCTTTTCAACTCCTCAAAAAATTTTTAAATGACGACTTAGATAGGTTTTCGGTGGTGTAGAAAACGAATATCACATTTAAATTTGGGGCAGATAAGTAATTTTCATGACACGAAGAAATTACTTTTTCAAAAAGTGGGGGATCGCTTTCCTTTATAAATCTAACGTAAAATGAGCACCCACTTTCTGGCCACCTAGTAATTTCTCCAAAGCAAATTTAACTGTGATATTTGTTTTCAGCAAAATGGGTGCTCATTTTACGTTAAATTTATAGAGGAAAGTGATCCTCCACTTTTTGAAAAAGTAATTTTAAGTTGTTTATATTTGGGGTTCACATAATGGGCGCCAGATGCCATTTATCTTTTGAAGAACAGGGGCTGATAACTCGTTTCTGTTGCTACTATTTCACTGTTATGCAGAAGTGCCAAATGCTTTTCGGAATAACCCCCCATCCCCTATGTTAAGAACGGCTTTCAGAATAAACACCCTTTGCATTTTGAACAACCAGTGCACATTGACCCAAATGGTAATTCATTCTTACTAAAATAATAATAGGGAAAATACAACAATTCCCATTATAAAAGAAAGTTTGCTTTGTTATTAAGCAAATTGTTGAAAATAAATTTTTAGCCAAAATAAATAAAAATTCGGTCTAAAATATAATTGGGATTTTTTGATTATCATTAAAATTATTATTATTTTATTTATTTATTTTTTTAGATAAACACCGATCGTAATTTCCGACGGCGACCATGTTGAAGTGGGTACTGTACTGTACTGTTTTTTGTTTGTTTATTTGTTTCTTTTTTACATAGTATTTTAAAGTTTAATTAAATTTTGACGATATTTTTGTTTATTAAATCGCTAGGTGAAAATTCAAAACACCCTCCCCTCCCCAAGTTAAGAACGGATTTCTATATAATGTTATTGTTTCAGGCGTGGCAACACATAGATAGATACGTAGTTCAAACATTGCTAAAATCCATACACATTCTTAAGGAGAAAAACAAAAACAATATGACAACTCTCACATGTTTGGAGAGAATAAAAACATTACGTTTTTAGCATCCCAAATTTTCTTGTTCAAAATACATCATATTCTCTAAGATCATTCGATTTGTTGTTTAAAAAGTATATTACAATTCAAGATTTTATAAAGTAAAAAAAAAAAAAAAAATATTCGTAAAGTTTTAACATTCAATGTTTTTTAAAGAGAACTTTTGCCTAACTTTAATTAAAAAAAAATATACATAGCGGGAGATAAAAAGAAGTCAAACAGAAGGTCGATGAGATCCAAACTTGGTAAATAAATAGAAAACAAATTTTATTTGAAAAATAAAGAATCGATATAAAATTAATAATTTGTGTATGTTGACATCTGAAATTGTTAGAATAATCCTAGCGAATAACGTATTTTCGAAAAGATAATTTGCGACGCTGAAAGCGTGACAAACACAAAATTCTCACATGCTTGTTGAAAATATTTTTTTAAACAGATTTCAGTTCTTTTTTTTTTTTTTTTTTAAGAACATTTGAGAAATTATAGTAAATTTTAATTTTACCTACTACAAACTGTGATTACTCAAAATTGCCTGGGAGTCTTCTGACTTTGGTTTTGCTCCCCACCTCTTCTAAACTTTATTTTTTATTAGGATTTAAAGCTAAATTCAATTATTACGGGATCATTTCGTCATTAAATTATTAAAAAAAAAAAAAAATTATAACTGTGTTAATGTTGTTTTGATCTTTATAAAATTATTGGTTCTAAATAGTTTCCAAAACTTTTCCATCATAAATATTTACGAAGAATTTTAAAGCCAGTTTAAAATCACTTTATATTCGACAGTTTAAATGCTCTCAAATTCCTTTCAAGTTTCGAAGATTCAACTTCGGACCAAGATTAAAGTGTAGTATCTGTTCTTCAGATGCTGCAGTGCACTGCTGCTGCAGTCTGCACTTACACTTCAATTTCTTGCTCTCTCTCTCTCTCTCTCTCTCTCTCTCTCTCTCTCTCTCTCTCAGTGGAGGAGAAATCCTTCATGACTGAGACAATTTTTATTTTTGTTCCTTAAAAACAACGCTGGTGTCTAAATCTGTCCCGTGGGGAGGTATTGCAAATAAGAAAATATTTAAAATGGCTGACTTGTTTACAAAGAAACTGAAATGTGCATTTAAGTTCTTAATTATTTTTCCGTTGAAATTTTTTTTCAAGCTTCGTTTATGGTGTGTATTTTTTTGTTTTAATAATTAATCGATTCTTAGTAAAAATGTGTCGCCGATGTCAAATACAAACATGCAAGAAGTGATTGCATAATTTTATTACTAAAAAATAGCAAAGAATCTACATTTGTCATAGGGGTGGGGGTGGGTATTTACCCACTTTTCACTGTAGTGAAGTTCGAAACGAGGTCGGGTTAAAGTGAATGAGAAAATATGCCCCCACCCCACCCTAAAATGAGGGGTGGAGTGATTAAATCGGTCGACATTCCCAGTTATAGACGACAAGCAATAAATCGATTGTTCCACCCTAGTGATAATACCCCAGAGGATGGCTTACTACAACCAAAGAGAAACGCAAGACAAGAACAGATACTACAGTTTGATCGTTGCGAAAAGAGTAATAACTGCGAAACCGTGTGTAACAGCAAAAGATTCTTTATTTTACTCCGCTTTCACTTTTCTCTCGATTTCAAACTTATTTCATAACAAAAAAAATCTCTTCGTTACAAATGCCAACAACTTGGCAATAAAAAAAAAAATGCGCATAAAATTAAACGAGGTTATAAAATCCTCGAAAGAAAGACATGATCGCCGATCGGATAAAAAAAAAAAGTGACACACATGAATAATCCGTTTTTCAACAATAGAAAACGAAATGTACATACCAGAAAGAGTGGCACGCCATGTTGTCGTATAATAATTCGCTCCCAATTTGCATATTACGCAATTCCATCATTTCCAAGTTGTTAGAAAAAGGCAAAACCTGACGGAAAAAAGGAAATGTTTGGCCAACGTGAAACAGTTTTATCAGTGTTTATAATTCTCTTCTTAAAACTGGTTGTAGTAAACTCACTCCACGTTGGTTGAAAAGTGTTGTGTTTATTTTTGTTGTTCTTCTTTTAATTACTTTTATTATTATTATTATTATTATTTTGTATGTGTTATTATTGCTGCTCGATCCCGGGCCATAGGACGAGTGACGTCAAGCAGGTAAGTTGCGTAATTAAGCGAGCACCAGCCTTGGAGGAGGAAGAAAAAGTTGAGTTAAAAATTATTAAACAGTTTGTTTTTGTTTTCCCCACATCCCCGCCTCCAGGCTCTCGAATCAAAATATAGTATCGTTTTGTTTTGCTTCTTTTTTTTTTTTTTTTAAGCAGAGAAGCTTTTCGACTAGGATAATATTTTATTTTTCTCCTACTTCCAAATTGCCCCTTTTTAGAAAGCTGGGTGTGTGTCTTCCTCGTGGAGAAGAAATTAAATTAGGACGACTCACATTTTTATACGACTTTCGAGCTACAATGAAAGTTTAACATCTGTCCTTACTTAAGCGGTAATTAATCCTCTCAGGAATTATCTCCTCCGAAATTATTTGTCGTTTGAGGTGGTTTTATTCGCCCGAGAATACCGACCAGAGATTTTGTCCAAAATCAAAATACTTCTTTTAAGGAGCTGAGTTTTACCCACATTAAATACCGATATTGTAACTTTGCCCTCGTGGGGAAGCAAGTAAACAACCGCCCTCTCTCTATCTCTCTGTCACACACACACACATTAAAAACTGCTATTGAGAGAGAGAGAGAGGGGAGGGGAATAAAACATTTGCTATTTTCTGTGAGTTGGAGATTATTTTTTTTATCGCAAGGAAAAGTTTTCGTTATTGACTTGTGATTTTTAAAAATTCTTAACTCGATAACTTACAAAATATTTATTTTGAAAATTCAATTATTACCAAATTTAAGGTTAATATTTTGAAAAGTAAACTCATTTTTGGTAAATTTGTAGATCAGCATGCCCACCAGCCCCACCACCCACCTCTCGGAAAATTAAATTATACTCTTTTTAGGCGATTATGTGTGAACACCCTGAAAATTTTGGTGGAAAGAACAAAAACAATTTCAGAATGAAACATATGGGTTCAGTTTCGTATATAAATTTAACATGAAAATGATCTTCCATTTCCAAACTAGGATGTTTTAGGTTTACCATTAACCCTAATTTGAATAGCAATGTCGTAAATGCCTAAAAAGTAAAGCCCCCCCCCCAAAAAAAAACCCACAGAATTTCTCGTCCTTAGGAAAAATATTTTGGTTAACTGCCTTAAAACGCTAGAATTGTCCAAAAATGAAGGATAAATTTACGTGAAAATTATATGCGAAACTGATCCCCTACTCTAACTTCTAAAATATTTTTTTGATTTTATTTTATCTGCCCATCAAGCTTTTTTTAGTGTGTTTACACGTAATCACCACAAAAGAGTAGAATCTCATTTTTGTGAGGGAAGGGAGAGGCTGTTAATCAACAATAATATAAAATAAAATAAATATTAAAGATAGTAAGTTATAGCGAGTTTCATAATACACGTGAAACGCCGAAAAAAAAAAAAAGTATTTGTCATTTTTAAAATCCTATTCAAGTTCATAAATTCAGGGAACCATTTTCTAAGGGCAGACACAGAAGCAAACATTTAAACATTTTTTTAGTTGAACATTTTTTTACCAAAAAATGCTAAAATAATGTTTTTAGTTCTGTTTTGTTAAGTGCTTTGTTCAAAAACGTTCTTGACGTGATCAATTTCGTTCCGGTTATTCTCCGTTTATACATGGTCTCCTCTCACCGATTTTATGTCGATTTTGTACTCGATATTTTTAACACTTTTAGAAAACTCGAGTCGATATTAGTCTTTATTACTTTTTTTATTTTTGTAAATGTTTACTTACATCTTAACAATCACCTTTTAAATGACGCCTACTGAAGGTTTTCGGGTATGCTGAAAACGAATATCGCATTTAAAATTTCCGAAAACAACAATGGTCACCAGTGATAACATAAGGAATTACATTGCTTAATATCCGGAAAACTGTTTGGTTGCGAAAAATTTACATACAATATTCGGTTTCAGCATACTCATAAACCTTCAAAAGTCGTCATTTTAAAGTTGATTATTAAGGTAGAAAGTAAATAAAAATTTAACTTTACATTTTCATATTGAATAACCGTGTTAGTGACGATGTCAACACGAAGCATGCAACAAAACCATTCCCTGAAGCAGTGTAACACCAGCAGCAGCAACACCTTGCGGTTTGAGATTTTGAATATCTTTGGTTTATCAGTGCTGATTGGTACTAGCAGTCAAGTTCCCTTCAGGCTTCCCTAATCAGAGGGCATCTCTCAGGAAAGCTGATCACGTGAGAGTTTCTAAAAAGGTTAAACGCATAGCAATTCTCTTCCTTCCTGGCTCTCGGTACTGACAACACACTCACAGGGCTCAACAATTCCCAAACTTCTCTCATGGGGTTCAACAGAACCCATCCAGTTTGTTGGCCCTGAGTTCGATTTTGTCAATCATGGCTACTGATGGGCATTAATTTCAACACAGATGAACTCATTTCCCTTCCAACAGGACTTCCTTTTGGTCTCTGTCCATATACATGGACTCATTCTACAACTGACCCTTTTCTATATTTTTACAAACGAAGATAGTCAATAATGTTACTTTAAACTTTCACTTACTAATACATTTTTTTATGAGGGAGTCACGACTTATTAATTATATTCACTTTTTGTTTTATTTTACTTCAATCAAAGTTCTCAGACCCCAAGGGAATCATCTTTTTGGGGGTAACACTTGATCTCTATTTAAAAAAAAATAATTGAAAATTTTATATCTATATCATTGCTAGATGAAAGATAATGTTTTTAAATTGCAACAAAATGTACATTACATAAAATAAATCCAAAGTAATTTTTTGATTCATACTTTGTAAAATTTATAAAAGTGCACTTTGAAGATAAATAAATTTCAAATTGAATCTTGTACCTTTATTTTAAAGCCTATAGTAAAAACATTTTGTTTAACAATTTTCATGCCTTGGATGAAATGCTTTTCTAACTTGTATCTTATCTTTTTAAGATTATATTTTAAAACTCTCCTTCTCTCTATTTCAGTTTGTATTTCTCCTCACACCACAACTCATTTTTGCAACCCCCTCTTCGTATTATTACAGGTCTGAATATTCTCTCTGTTTCAGTTTGTATTTCTCCTCATACCACAACTCATTTTTTTGCAACTCCTTCTTTGTAATACAGGTCTGAATAATGAGAAAATCTTAATTTTTTTAACAAAACCTTTAAAATAACTTTTTAGATTAAATTTTTTAAAACTTCTTTCAGAATAGAAAATCTTAAAAATTTAATAAGGAACCTATTTCATATAGGTTTCATTAACAAATATTCAGTACATAACGAGAAAAATAGAGATGAAAATTTCAAAAGGACTGTATAAATAGTTGTGGTCAATAGTAGTCCTCGCCAGCAAAAGTCTTTATTATTCTATTATTATTACTATTTAAAACATTTTGTGTCCTGCTCTTTTGCGCGAGGACTAATATATGCATGTGTGTGTCCAAACAAGTTGTTAGTTATTAAATAACATAATATAAAAACAGCTGCTCACTGTTTTCCAGGTTCTTCAACAGCTGACAACAAAGTAAGGCTGTTCCTTGGTACAGGTGGTGGTGGAGGGGATTATTAGGGTACTAGCAGGACCCATGGAAATTCCACAGAATGAAAAATATATTTAATTAACAAACATTTTGATGAAGCTGGTATTTTTCAAGATAGCGCAAAAAATTAGTTTTAGATAAAAAAAAAATACAAATAACATGCAGCAAATATGAGTTTATTAATCTTTATACAAAAATAGTGTCCATTGTATTTTAAATATACAACTGACCCAAATGAGATAAATTAATAAGTACTAATAAATACTCAGAAAGTAATATTGTGGGACATAGTTCAATACAAATAATAAAATCACATTGTAAAAGACGATCTTTAATTTACTCCTTCAGTCCAGCACTTCTTGTCATACAATGTTCTTTTTTTGACGTGTTTCTTTTAAATGTTCTCTTTTTGTACATAACATTTTGCTGACTTATTTCTTCAGTGAACAACCACTGCACATCAAAATTACTACGAGTTTGTTTCTCACACCATTACAACAATGATATTATTATATTGATATTCAAAAACGAGGATACATCAAAGGAAGGTCACTCATATTCTTGTCCAGTATTGCCAGATTGAACTTATTAAAGCCAAATTTCACGAATTTGTCCTTTTTTGAAGCAGTTTGACTTTCAAAAATTGTATTTGGCCATTTTCAAAGCATAATGTACAAATTAACTAAGGAAGTAACAAGCAAAATAATATATAAATAAAAAGAAAAAACTGGATGTGGTTAGTGGGCAAGAGTTCTGTCTTCTGAAATAGGTACTAGATTGGAGTAGGGACAAAATATATATGGAGTGAGCATCTCAAAAGATCTCAAATACTGGAAAAACAAAAAAGAACAGGAGTCAGAATTTATTTGTACCACTAGTCAAGAGATCTTGCTAACTGAATCTGATAAGATCTTAGGTTGGCATACACCGTGTCTAGCAGACAACATGTATTCAAACTTGGTTCATCCAAACACACATACAATGTGTATTCACTTCCTTTTAAATAGTGTAGAGTGCACTCTCCTACTATCACATCTGATTTTGACTTTAAGCTGATGTTTAAAGTGTAAAATCAAATCAGAATCAGAAGGTGGTTCAACTGCACCCCTTATCTCTAAGTGTAAGATGCACACTACTAGTCTAACTATGGCCAGAATCATGAGAAGTTCCTTTTCTCCCTGGACTATGAAGACATCATATTGCAAACTACAGATGATACATTTACAGAGTACCAACTGCAAGCCATCATCTCATTGATATACTTAATAAAGTCTTGCAGTTTACTGCAATTGAGAAAGTGCACAGGCGTTTCTTCTTCAACATCTGTGTAATGCAGGCAAAAATATGTTGACGCTAGTTTTAGCTTTGAAAAGGATTAGCATATCCCGGACAAATTGCCAGATCAGAGAAAACTCTGGCCTCTTCCTCTGACCATCCAAGCCACTCCTAATGGATCTGAAGTGGTCTGCACTACTAGCTCCTGATATAGTGTCTTTCTAGACCATACAAGGTCAATAGACCCCAGCAGTAATCTGAACGCAGCTCAGTATTCGTTGAAGAATTGCAATTGAACTCTTGGTTTATGTCATCTTTCAACCAAGTTATCAAGGATGAGTTGTAGAAAGCTATTGTAAACAGCAGATTCCTTTATCAAGGTTTAGCTCAGAAATGCCAATCTCTTGGCATGTCAATGACTTGATAAATCAGGCATCTTTAAACCTCCCTTGTTCAAACATTAAGTAGAGACCTGTTATCAGACTAGCAGCTTCTTGCCCAGTCACAAACGTGTAAAGAGCTGACATGTCAGAGCTACCAAGTGGTCTGCAAGCAGAGGCGGTACAGCCAATCTGTAAAAGATGAGCAGGAAGACTTGCACTCGCCTCAGGTCCACCTTTAATGAAAAGCCCCCTTTCAAGCTAAATTCTCGCTGACCAGTTCTTTTCAAGCTAGAAAAAAGATTGCATCACATCAACAAATTCTTTAATCAAAAGTCGTCCACTAATTTGTGAAATAAGTTATATAAATTGATCCGTATGAAAATAGTCATGACATTGCATCTGAAAATGGATACTGAAATGCTCAGTTATTGATTGGAAGTTAATGTTCCACAAAAATTTGTAATTTTTTAACAACTTTTTTGTACCTATCCGGCACTGCCCAGGAGTCATTTTATTTATTATTATTTCTGTTTTTTTTTTTAAATTATGCCCCCCTTTTTTTTTTTTTACCAAATTATCAATATTTATTTTTAATAAGATTTTAAATGTTAAATTTAATTATTAGCACGAATTCGGTCATTAAAAAATTTTTGTGAAGATTTTTTCTCCATGATAATAGCATTTAAATTGAAAACGTAAGTTTAAGAAACCACCTCAATGCAGATAAAAGAAAAAATAAACAAACATTTCTTTGTTTAAAGATAAAATTTTAAAGAAGACCACACAGTCTTACTTTTTAACTGACAACATGTCACAAACAAAGAAAAAGAAAAACAAATACTATTTCTATTATGACAGAGGCACTATGCTTGCTGAAAATTTGATTTTTGAACAAATAAAAGTTTGTTTATTTAAAAAAAAAATCTATGTTGAATTGCATTTACAATCTAAACAAAGCTTTCATCACACAGAAAAAAAATGTGCATTTTACCAGTTCCCCTAGACTTGAATTTTAAAATATCACCATTGAAAAAGACGACACGGATTCTTACTTTTCAAGTGACAACATGCGATGAAGAAATAAAAAATACTTGCCAAAAATTAAATCTTTAAACAAATAAATGTTTGTTTATATTTTTTAAATCTGCATTGAATTTGCTTTTCAGTTTAAAAAAACTCCCAAAGATTTTGTCTTTCTTGGTTCATTGATTCTATGATGCTCATCTGACATCAGTAGAATAATAGAAATATCAACTTCTTCATTTGGATGACTAACAGCACAGGTATTGAATAGGAAAAGTAAATAAAATAAAATATTACAAATAAAATAAATGAGTATCAACACAAACCCTATATAATTAATTTTTAATAAAATAATAGATTTTTCACACAAATAAAATTAATTTCCAATTTCTGCAGAATTGCTCATGTTTACAATAGCCCTAATAAGTACATTTGAAAGTCTGACGAAGAAAAGATTTCCGGAAATATTACAATATAGATCTTTCATTTGACCATGCTGATGCAAGAAAACAATATATATATATATAATGGATTGATAGTTGCTATTTCTTCTGAGGAGTTAAGGGCAGAAGGATAGATTCATTGATTGATATAAGAATTAAATGAATGATTTTGCTCTATGAAATAATTGCTGTCAAGAATTGTGAATGTCAACATAAAGGAATAAATTGTAAGATGG
Organism: Euprymna scolopes; assembly: GCF_053919585.1. Classification (NCBI taxonomy): domain Eukaryota; kingdom Metazoa; phylum Mollusca; class Cephalopoda; order Sepiida; family Sepiolidae; genus Euprymna; species Euprymna scolopes. The sequence continues at coordinate 112,471,211 of NC_136497.1, forward strand.
TCAACATCTTGAAATTTGGAATATAGACTTTTGTCATTTGTTTGTTATATATATATATTGAGAATAATCAGGTGGATTTAACTGAGACTTTCCAAAGAAGTTATGGAATTTCTAACTATGGAAGACTACTTTTTTTTTTTAGATTCTGCTTACATCAGAAATTTATAGGCAAAATAGATCTTTTTTGTTTTAGGGTGTACATTAAAAATATTAAATTTTGATAAATTTTTTCTGAGATAATTATTTTTAATCAGCAATTTTGATATATCTAAATTGTAACTTTATTCTCTCTTACTTACAAATTAGTCATCAAAAAGCAGAAATGAAAGCAAAACATATTGAATTCAAATAAAAATATAACATTTTGATAAATTATTACAATAATGCAAACAAAAAAATCTGTTGCATTCAATTTTGTAGCTGTCCTTATTATTACTTATTCACTAACGGTTTTCACACGAGTCATCGTCACTGATGCTCCTTGGAATCTGAGTGACAAAAAGTCTCCTCAGATTTCTGTTACTCTCCACTTTTTTCATTAATTGTTCAAATAAATTAATCTTATCGCAACAACGGTTTACCATTTCATACTGATAACAATTTCTCTGGAAATTAGTAAAAATAAAACTCCCAAGATTCTAGTATTCTTTGCAGTTAAGATCTAGTGCTGTCCTTCCTCAGTCTTTCTATCTTCTTGAAACCATTGTTACAAGATACAAAGTCTGAAAATTAAATCGAATCTGAATCATTTTATGAGAGCTTTACTTAAATAATAAATTTTGAAGTACTTTTCATATTTCTGTTTTAGATAGTGGATTAGTTTTTTTTAGTTTTTTTTTTAATTTAATGTATTATGTATTGTTATTCCAAAGTATGCAATTGTTTGCAATTTCAATTTTACAGTTTATTATATATATACAAGATTATATATATATAAGATTGTCACCCTAGAATATTTTCTAGGTATGATTCCATATTCATTTGATGAAAATCAGTTTTCATTTTTTGTTGCAGACCATCCACTAGTTGGCCAGTTGAACGATAGGAGCCTTCTGTCATGTCTGAAAATGACACAATGTTCAACGAGCAAGATCGAAGATGTGTCGCTGTACAACTCATGCTCTCTACCGATCAAAGTTATGACAACAGGACCATTGCCAGCACCTTCAAAATGTATCACTGGATTACCACAAATAACAAGAACGTATCAAGGGTGATAAAAACAAACTTTTCAGCCATGATTTTAGTTTTTGATTTCAAGTGAGAGTCACATCATGCCACATATCTTCAAAGTTGGCTTGACAGTCAACACCAAAGTGTATATGGATGTGCTGAAGAGTGTGGTGATCCCTTGGTGCAGTCCCGGGGTGTGGCAGTAGGACTATGCTGGCCCACAAGTCCAAAGAGACCCAGGCTTGGCTTCAGAAGGAGTGCTACAACATTGTGTCCTTCTCTCATTGCCCCCCCCCCCATCTTAACTTGCTGGACTACTTTGTTCGGTCATACATCAAGAACATCACGAACATAACCTCCAACAACACCAAAGCCAGCCTCATCGTTGCTATCCGCCGAGTATTCACTAAGTTCCTGTCGGCACTTGAAACGGTGATTGAAGCTAAAGACGACTACATTAAATAGATGTCAGCACTACTACATAATCAAGTTACCTGAATTGATTTTTTCAATAAAAGTTTTAAAATAAAGCTGTAGTGATGTTTTCTTATGGGCGACACTTTTATCGTTCCACCCTATATATATATATATATATATATATATATATATATATATATATATATATATATATATATATATATGATAAAAAAAACTTTATTCGGGTGATGATAGTTTAAAAATAGAGTAATTTACATAGGAATGTTTTTGATCATGGTAAAAAAAAAGTTAAGCAATTATACATTAATAGATTTAATGATAAAAAGTGAAATGGTCCATGAACTTAATCTCTGTTTTTGTAATATTCAACTACGATGCAAGATTCTAGAGTGCTTGTATTACGTTTTTTGTATTAAGGTGAAAAATGTTCTTAGCTTCTAAATGAAGCAAAACTAATTTCGTGTGTCGTAACTTACCATCACTCTGTTATGTTTGTATATGTTTTTTTAGAAAAGATCATTGCGTCATAGCTGGATTATATGTAGAAAAACAAGAAAATATTCTATCTAAGGACTATCAAATATTTTGATATGAAAATGCTTTAATTCGATTACGTTAACGTTTTCATGTACATACTGATTTCAGATATGAAAAACCCCGGAGAGAAATAGATGATTTCACATTAAAGATATTATGACAAATAAATAAGGAAAGATAATTAATAGGAGAAAAGAAAAAGAAAAAAGTGACATAAAAATGGATTTTTTATGACGAGTCAGGGTCAAATATACTTTTTTTTTAATTTGATGATGAGAAATATAATATTGTTATCATTAAAATATTATATTATTATCATAAAAATAGAATATTGTTATTGACAAAATATAATATTGTTATCATTAAAATATAATATTGTTATCATTAAAATATTATATTGTTATTAATAAAATATTATATTGTTATCATTAAAATAGAATATTGTTATTGACAAACTATGATAGTGTTATCATTAAAATATAATATTATTATCGACGAAATATAATATTGTTATCATTAAAATATAATATTGTCATCAACAAAATATAATATTGTTATCATTAAAATAGAATATTGTCATCAATAAAATATAATATTGTTATCGTTAAAATATAATATTGTTATCATTAAAATATAATATTGTTATCAACAAAATATAATATTGTTATCCATAAAATATAATATTGCTATCATTAAATATAATATTGTTATCAATAAAATACACTATTATTATCATTATAATATTTTATCATTAAAATATAATATTGTTATCATTAAAATATAATATTGCTATCATTCAAATATAATATTGTTATCATTAAAATATAATATTATAATCATAAAAATATAATATTATTACCATTAAAAATATAATATTGTTATCATTAAAATATAATATTATTATCATTAAATATTATATTGTAATTAATAAAATATAATACTATTATCATTAAATATAATATTATCATTAAATATAATATTGTTATCATTAAAATATATTCTTATCATTAAAATATAATATTGTTTTACATTAAAATATACTATTTGTTGTGTTTGTATCAATAACAACACGAACGCAGAAATTAAAGGTAAAACAAATATATTAAGACGAAAATATAATATATATTTACAAAGGTGCAGTTGTACTGCAGTTGGAAGATTGTCCGGCAGAGGGCGTGTTAAAGTCTTTCATGGAGCAACCGGCATATGCGTCTTGCCTATCCTCTCCGGTCTTGCTGACTTAATACCTTTATCTATATCTTGTTCACCCACGTATGCTAATTAGTGGGCGTCTCCACAACACTATTTTTATCATTAAAATGTAAAATTGTTATCATTAAAATGTAAAATTGCTATCATTCAAATATAATATTGTTATCGTTAAAATATAATATTATTATCATTTAAATATTATATTGTTATCATTAAAATATAATATTGTTATCCCTAAAATATAACATTGTTATCATAAAAATATAATAATTTTATATTAAAATATATTAATGTTATCTTAAAAATATACTATTATCAATAAAATGTATTGTTATCATTAATATATAATATTGTTATCGATAAAATATAGTATTGTTATTAAAATATTATATTGTTATCATTAAAATATAATATTATCATTGTTATTTTCTAGATATATGTATAAACCTTTTTATTTTACTCCGATGACTTCTGCAAGTTATACATTTTATTTTTATTTGTCTAATCTTTGGGGTATATGGGCAAGTAACCCTTTGCATGAGAACGTTGTTAAATTCCTCACAGAATTTGGCTTGTGTGTGTGTGTGTGTGTGTGTGTGTGTGTGTGTGTGTGTGTGTGTGTGTGTGTGTGTGTGTGTGTGTGTGTGTGTGTGTGTTTTAACATAACAACATTTATTATGGCATTAGAAACGAATTATTCTTTGTAATATTTTATTTTATCAAATTTCTAGTGTGATGGAAGTGAAACCGGTGGCAAAGCCTTCAAGTTGGGAGTCACTTCTTAATTACAATTACTCTCAAGTCAACACTGATCCAGAATGCCAGGATCCCATCTATGGATTAAATAATTTTTTAATGGATATGCCACTAAACTAGATTTAGTGGTGAGAGCTTAATTTGTGAGCTTTAGTGAATGTGAAGTCACTCGTTAGTTGACATCATTCTTAAGGTTTCTTCTGACCTTGGATGGTATGGTAGAACCTGTTAGGGCTCAAGCTATGTATTAAATTAATGTATATCCTTTGTAAAAAGTAACAACAAAAAATATGGTTGGCTAGTATTTACACTAATATTCATATTCTTCTATATAAATAAAACAATAGATGTATGTATGTGTGTCTGTGTATAATTATTTAACCGATAAACTCTTAAACTAATGGTCACATAACATTGAAATTAGCAGGAAATACTAATCATGCACCAAGGATGATTTATAACAAATAAAATCTTTGTTTGAATGGATGAATAACGCACACAGAAATATATCGGTAACTTGAAATGTAAAATGTTCATTTCAACTTGGCGACATATTTCTATTATTTTTGCACAAGTGCAAATTCATTCATAGCTTGAAGTGGTTTGATTAAAAAACATTTCTTATCTACGCAATGCAGCTGGAGCGCTAAATATTTCGGTTTCGATTCTAGCTGATAGCACCAAAGTTATATTTTTTAACTTTTGAAATCAATACTATATATTAGGTACAATATAATATTCAATAGAGAATTGGCTTAGTAATAATAAATATGAAATTTTTATGAATTAAAATATATTTAAGCGTATTTTACGGCCGGGCAAGGCTGCCACTCACTAGTACGTCTCAATCGGTGAGGTAAAAAAAAAGTAGAAATAAAACGTCTCATTATGGAAAGAGAAAAATTTATTTTTGACTGTATTTCAGATGGCATGGAGTGTCTGACTTGCTACTTGCTTTCTCACTTTCTCTAAAATTACATGAGAAAACGGCAATTTTTTACTTGCTAACATTTGCAAGATGACATGAATATTTATTTAAATACAAATAAATGCACATTAGTCTATATTATAGAATGGAGGATAGAAAGTATAGTTTAGAGACTAATTATTTGCAAAATATATGGCTGCAAAACGAATTAATGTACAAACTAGTCGTATTCAAAACATACGTAAAGGTTCGGCATATTTGGCTTGACATGCTGTGAAAACTTTAACAATGAAACGAACACAATTTTAACTTTTTACTGATGAGGAAGTTATATATATATATATATATATATATATATATATATATATATATATATATATATATATATATATAGTCATCCACATACAGTACTGTTTCGCTGTTTCACAGCTCATCAGTGCGGCTAGACAGGCAACTACCTCAAGCCAGGATTGAAACCCGACCGTTTACACGGCAGTCAAGGCTTCTAACCATTACGCTATTGGCGGCTGCTTGAACGAGTAGTGAGTTTAACGATGTTTTGATATCGTCCGAAATACCTCCGCTCGATTTGTTTACACAAAGAGCGTCGCTTATATGCTAATGGTATATATATATATATCAGAGCAAACAGTTAATAAAACATGTTAAAAACACTTTGAAAAAGAGTTAAAAACATATTTAATCTGAAAAGGAAACACTTGATAAGTGGATAATCCTTTTACCATCTTGGATCATTTTGGTAAATGTAATTGTCCCGCTTGGTTGAGCTTTTTATTCTCTCCAGATATGTTTGAAAAGGAACACATTCCTTTGTCTGCCAAAAATATCCCTATTCCTACCCAACAAGAATATATCCACAAATTTATTCTTGCTTTGAACACTTTCCTAAAAAATATAAGGTGGAAGGCTTATCACCATGACTTAAGCATTAAAAATAAACTTAAAGCGCCTATTTCCTCTGAAGACCAACCTCATCCAGAAATCTTAACAAATGAACTCCCTATCAACTCTCATAGAGAACAAAAGAAAATTGAAAGAATTGCTGCCAAATTTTATGGATTAAAAACCACTGCCCACCCCAAATACAACCCTTACCTTGAGGAGTTTGAGAATTCCATGTTAAATTTAGTCAAAAAAATTAAATTTAAGAAACAAAAACGCCATTATAATCCGGTTACTCGAAAAATGAATAATTTTGCCGAAAAAGTTAAAAAGAATAAACATATATTCGTCCCTGCTGATAAGACAAAAAATTATTATAAACTTGACTATCCTACATATAAAAGACTTCTTGTATAAAGAACTTTAATTCTGAAGCTAACCCTTTACTGACTTCTATGAATATTCATAACTTCACTGAAATAATTTCTCCTGGTACCCCTAGATTCACCCTCAAGGATCATAAACCTAATTTCTATGACAACCCCTCCATCAGATTGATCTGGCCATCTAACTCTGACTTAGGCGCTGTAAGCAAAAATATCTTAGATAAAATCATCCCTTCTATTAAAGAAAAAGTAAGTTTCCCTTTTTGGCTGAATTCAGATTCCGTAATTAATTGGTTTGTCTCCCTTGAAAATAAACACCTCTTTAACTTCATAACCTTTAACCTCCAAAATTATTATCAATCAATTTCTCCGATCCTTTTAAATAAGGCTCTAATCTTTACTAAAAGAAATTCTGACTTAACTAATTTAGAAATTAAATTAATTCTCCTAATTAGAAAGTCCCTTATACAATTTAACAATAAGCTTTGGACTGGAAAGGACACCCCTAATAATTTTGACATCTTGATGGGTCCTTCTAACTCTGCAGTAGTTACCGATTTAGTGGGACTCTTCTTACTGAAAGAACTTAAATACCACTTTAAACATATCCAAGGGTGCCTTTATAGAGATGATGCCCTTTTTACTACAGCAGCCAGGACAAGAGAGTACAACAAAACAATTAAAAAATTACATAACTTCTTTAATAACTTTGGCCTTTCTATAATTATCGAACCAAACAAAAAACTTTAAATTTTCTAGATGTTACACTTAATCTTAACACCGAAACTCATAGCCCCTATCATAAACCTAACCTTACGCTTTTATACGTCCATAAATTTTCTAACCACCCCAACTCAATTATAAAATCTATAGTACCATCCGTCTCTAGAAGAATTTCTGTCTTTCTGCTGATAAAGAAACTTTTAATGAAAATGCTACTTTCTTCAATAATACCTTAAGCAATTCAGGACACAAGGAAAAGATTAAATACAACCATTATGCTCCTCCTGCAGGCCACCTTAAATCTGTAATCACACACAATATGACTCCTAAGAAACCAGTTCAAATAACAAGATCTGCTGCTATCAATAACAATGAACCAGTCTACATATATAATCCAAATCAAAATACTGATCGCAATACCTTTAACCCACCCAGTCGCATCAGGAGAAAGAAAAATATTTGGTTTAATCCTCCATTTAGCCTAAATGTCAAAACTAATATACCTAAGGAATTCTTCAACATTGTACAAAATTCTTTTAAATACCTACACAGATATAGTTTTATTTTCAATAAAAACTCAATCAGGATTTCTTATTCAACAATGCCTAATTTAGCACAAAGAATCTTAACATCTAATAACAAAAAAATTAAATCAGCCCAAAAAATCCCTTTCCCAATTAAACCCAAAACTAACTGTAATTGTAATAACAAACATCTTTGCCCACTCAATAATGATTGCATCCATAAAGATTTTATATATTCATGCACAATTACTAAGCTCCCACTCAATCCTCCCATAACAGACATTAATATTTTGTCTTGAAGTTATCCTTCCCATCCTCCATCTGATATAGTTACTAATCCAATATACCACTCGAGCTGCCCCTCCATCTACAATCATACAACTAGCAATAATAATGATAATAATAATAATAATAATAATAATGAGAATAATAATATTTCTCCTAACACTAACAACACTCATTATCCCCTCCAAAATAGTCCTCATACAATCATTGTCCCACCATTTGTTGAACACTATGAACAAAATTCAAACTATTTAACTAATACAAATCAGCAAATTAATATTAATATCAGACCTCGAGCTTTTAATAAAGTACATACATATATCGGTGCTACTTCAACATTAATTAAGAAAAGAATATCAAACCACATTTCTTCTTTTAACAACCATAATTCTAATAATAACCAAGGAACTTCTCTAACCACTTTAATTAAAAAACTTAACTCTAATAATACCCCTTCTCAATCAAATGGACTATCATAAAAAAGTTAAGTTTTATACTCCAGGCTCTAAGTCATGTCGCCTCTGCACAACCGAAACTATAACTATAATTACTTCCCCTCAAAGTAACAATATAATAAATTCTAAAAGCGAACTGATCTCTTTCTGTAAACATAAGTCCAAATTTAATCATGGTAATTTTGAAATTACATAGTTATTACTTTAACCTTTCAGATAGATATATAATTTTTCTTTAACTTTATCGTTTTTTCTACATACTTTCTTAATACTTTATAACTTAATAATCCTTTATTTTAATTCTTTATTTCTTCTTTATTTCGTTTTTTTTTATCTGCAAATTTTTTATTTGCAATTTCCGTTTTAGCCTTTAAATATTCCTATATATCTAATTTATCAATCTACCCACACATTCATATGCTGTATGTATATTTACTTTTATTTTACTATATGCATTTACTTACATGCTTACTTGCTTTATCCTGAATTTGCAGATACCGGCCATCTTCTCCCCTTAAAAATTTATTTATTTATTTATTTTTTATTTATTATTTATTTATTAATTTATTTATTTATATTTAGTGTCTTTTAACAACTCTTGCTGACATTTTCTTAAGTAATAACCTGTACATTTAAGTTGACCTATTTTTTGCCCTATATTTTTTCGTGCCTTTTAACATCTTTTTGTCTGGGTCATTTTGACATTTGCTTTTCTACTTTATATTTAATTCTATCACCATTTAATTTTTTTCCTCTTCTTCTTCCCTGATCTTTTCCCTCTTCTTCTTCCCTGATCTTTCCCCTCTTCTTCTTCCCTGATCTTTCTTAATTATATTATGTTTCGGCAGCCGTGTGAAAAGCATATCTTATTTTTCTTTTATTAATATTATTGGAATTTTTCCCATTTTCCTTGTACATATTTGTGAATTATTCTATGGATTTCGGCCTTTTGAATTATTTTGGACCATCTTTCAATTACGTGATTTCCTTGGATTTTACTTGTGCAAATGGAAATTCAATTAACTTTCTTGGAGTTATATTTTTGGATTTTTCCTTCATTGGATTATTTACCGTTTACCAGACTATCTATTCACGTGTAATAACCTTTTTCTTCACCATATTCCCTCTGCTTTACTTTTTGTTATCAAGTATGATTCCAATATTAATAACTACATTTTATTTCAGTATTTAATTTATGTATTTCTGTTGTATTAAATGCTAGCTTTTTTTTTTTTTTTTTTTTTTTCGTCCATAAATGTTTATCTACCAAGTTGATCTTAAATATTGTATAATCAATCCATTATATTATCATTTTCAGTCCCCCACCCCTAATTTCTGGCTCCCATCTTATCTCGCAATTACTTATAACGTCACCAACTAAATTCGGAAGAACCCCCCCCCCCATCTGATTTTCCTTTATATCATAAGTTGCTTAAAACGTGATTAGTTAAAGTTCAGAATAAAATCACGCTTTCTCTCAACGGTTAATTTAAAAAAAAAAAAAATCTTCTGAACGCTATTAAAAGTTAAATTCTTCACTAGTTTGCAGTTTGGAGACAGACGAAGCGTTGTTGTGATAAGTGATTTTCTCTACTAATTCGCACTTTTTATTTTTAGATTCCAATATTAATAACTACATTTTATTTCAGTATTTAATTTATGTATTTCTGTTGTATTAAATGCTAGCTTTTTTTTTTTTTTTTTCCGTCCATAAATGTTTATCTACCAAGTTGATCTTAAATATTGTATAATCAATCCATTATATTATCATTTTCAGTCCCCCACCCCTAATTTCTGGCTCCCATCTTATCTCGCAATTACTTATAACGTCACCAACTAACTTCGGAAGAACCCCCCCCATCTGATTTTCCTTTATATCATAAGTTGCTTAAAACGTGATTAGTTAAAGTTCAGAATAAAATCACGCTTTCTCTTAACGGTTAATTTAAAAAAAAAAAAAAATCTTCTGAACGCTATTAAAAGTTAAATTCTTCACTAGTTTGCAGTTTGGAGACGGAAGAAGCGTTGTTGTGATAAGTGATTTTCTCTACTAATTCGCACTTTTTATTTTTAGATTCCAATATTAATAACTACATTTTATTTCAGTATTTAATTTATGTATTTCTGTTGTATTAAATGCTAGCTTTTTTTTTTTTTTTTTTTCGTCCATAAATGTTTATCTACCAAGTTGATCTTAAATATTGTATAATCAATCCATTATATTATCATTTTCAGTCCCCCACCCCTAATTTCTGGCTCCCATCTTATCTCGCAATTACTTATAACGTCACCAACTAACTTCGGAAGAACCCCCCCCCCATCTGATTTTCCTTTATATCATAAGTTGCTTAAAACGTGATTAGTTAAAGTTCAGAATAAAATCACGCTTTCTCTCAACGGTTAATTTAAAAAAAAAAAAAAATCTTCTGAACGCTATTAAAAGTTAGATTCTTCACTAGTTTGCAGTTTGGAGACGGAAGAAGCGTTGTTGTGATAAGTGATTTTCTCTACTAATTCGCACTTTTTATTTTTAGATTCCAATATTAATAACTACATTTTATTTCAGTATTTAATTTATGTATTTCTGTTGTATTAAATGCTAGCTTTTTTTTTTTTTCCGTCCATAAATGTTTATCTACCAAGTTGATCTTAAATATTGTAAATTCTTCACTAGTTTGCAGTTTGGAGACGGAAGAAGCGTTGTTGTGATAAGTGATTTTCTCTACTAATTCGCACTTTTTATTTTTAGATTCCAATATTAATAACTACATTTTATTTCAGTATTTAATTTATGTATTTCTGTTGTATTAAATGCTAGCTTTTTTTTTTTTCTCGTCCATAAATGTTTATTTATCTACCGAGTTGATTGCAAAAATAGATTACCTAATTGTACTCATTTTTAGTTCGTGAGAGGGGAATCTATCACCATACTTTCCCTTAAACACGTCAGTTGGACTTTTAAGTACAATACTTAATAGTTTTTTTTTTGTTTTTTTTTTTTAATGTCCCTCAGTCCTCATTTTTTCAATGAGTGATTTTTCTGACAAAGGGAGAAGAAAAAGCTGTTTTCTAGGTTGGCAGTATTATTGCGCGAACAGTTGGCAGAGTTGGTGGAAATTTTCTGTTTCTATGTCTATCCTTGTAGCCATGTCACTAGTAAGGGTGCTGGAGGTAAACGTTTTGTCTGGGCTGACGCTATCCGCCTGATAGTCAGGGACCCGAACCTTGGATTAACCACTAAGGAGGCTGTCCTATCAGCAGGTGCAAAGTACTGGGGCTGCTGTATTGCCATTTGGTGAATGGAATCTGGACCATGCAGTAGCTTCTGGTGGGGCCTCTCGATGCCATACTAGTGGGTAATTGTTACGGCTTTACCTTATCATGTGCTACAAAAAAAATAAAAAATAAAAATAAAATTCTTCGTTTCTTTTTCTCTCTTAGTTTCCCCTCTCTGTCCTGCTCTAAGTAAATCTGTCGACCTAGTCCACAAATTCCAAAATTTCATCATGACAAGTTTTAAGAAAAAATACACGATTAAACCCGGTTCTCCAACTTCCAACGTAGACCCCTACTACCATGTCTCTTTCTCCAACATCAGGGGTCTTCGTTCTAACCTTCCAGAGGTTGAAACCCAATTACAGGAGACTAAACCAGACCTTTTATTTTTAAGTGAAACTGGCATTGGACAGGCTATTTCCCTAGATGAGTTTGCAATTACAGGATACTCTAACTTAACTTCTAAATCTGACCCCCAAGATCGCCATGGGCATGGAATATGTGCCTATATTAAAGATAGCTTTCCATGTGGGAGGGACATCTCCAGGGAAGATCCTAACTTACCCTATATGTGCTTCCGGGTTGCTTTAGCTCACACTACTGCATTTATATTTACTCTCTATCGCCCCCACAACAGCGGAGTTACTATCTTTCAAAGCATATCTGAGAAAATTGACCAAGTCCTTTCTACTTATCCTTCAGCTAACATTCACGTATGTGGAGACTTCAATGTTCACAACGTCGAATGGTTGACCCACTCAAACAAGACTGATGATGAGGGGAAGTTCTGTCATGATTTCTCCATTGCCTATGACCTCACTCAGATTGTTCAGGAACCTACCCGTGTGCCCGATAATGACGGCCAGTATGCGAGCCTACTAGACCTTTTTCTCACAACTTGCCCTGAACTATGTTCAGTTTCTGTTCTGTCGCCTCTTGGATCTTCCGACCACTCTGTTGTATCAATTAAGATAAAAATGAAATGTAATAAGTCCCCAGACGTACCTCTTCATCGTACAGTATATCGATACACTAAGGCTGACTGGGATAGTTTCCGTACATTTATATCTGATCTACCTCTGCATTCCATGTTTAAAAAGGATGTGTCCTCTATAGTATTAGACCTAACTGAATGGTTAATTGTAGGTATTGACCATTTCATACCCTCTAAAAAGTTTCAGCAAAAACCTAACAGCCAGCCATGGTTCTCTCCAGAATGTGCTGCTGCCATTGCGCACAGAAATCACTTTTTCCACTGCTTCAAACGTAATAGATGTATGGAAACTAAAGCCGTTTTCAGGACTGCCAGCAACCATTGTAAGAAAGTAATAAGGAACGCAAGAGAGTTGTATGCTCAATCTGTTAAGTCCAAAGTAGCTGAGCAGCGGCTTGGTTCCCACCAGTTTTGGCAAATAGCAAACAGAATCCTGAACAGAAGCGTGTGCTCCATCCCAACTATTATCAATGGACCTGAGGTAATCTCGTCAGCATCAGACAAAGCCAAACTCTTTGTCAAGAACTTTGCAGCTAATTCTACCCTTTGCGACCAAGACCGCCAACCCCCAATATTTCCTCCTGTATCAGAAAACACGCTATGTGATATACGTATATCTGTACGTGATGTTGCCAAGCTAATCAAAAACCTTGATTCGAGTAAAGCAACTGGTCCTGATGGTATTCCAATTATAGTACTCAAAAAACTTCAACCTGAACTAGCGCCCATACTTACAAAACTGTTTAAACGTTGTCTTAAGGAGAATAGTTTCCCATCTCCCTGGAAAATCTCATCAGTATACCCTGTATTTAAGAATTCAGGTGATCGTTCATCCCCCTCTCAGTACAGGCCAATAAGTCTCCTGTGCGTCATGAGTAAGTTGCTAGAATCTGTGTTAAATACAGAAGTAATCAAACATCTCAACAAAAATAACCTTCTTAGTGACACTCAATATGGTTTCCGTTCTGCTAGATCTACAGCAGATGTCCTTACAGTTATATCGCATAGGATTAGCAAATCTCTCGACGGTGGCAATCTTTCTAGGGCAATTGCTCTTGACATATCTAAAGCCTTTGATAGGGTATGGCATAAAGGTTTACTTCATAAGATCGCTAGCTATGGTATAGCTGGAAAAGTCTTCTCAATTATTAAATCATTTCTTTCTGATAGGTTCATAAGAGTAGTAGTTGAGGGGCAAAAATCAGAAGCTCACAGTATTAATGCCGGTGTCCCTCAGGGATCCATCCTGGGCCCAACTCTTTTCCTGATCTACATTAATGATCTTCCAAATCATATCCTTACATCATTTGTAGACATTTATGCTGACGACACTACCATTTATGGTACCACATCTAAGACAGTAAACGACCAAGTTCTCTCGAATTCTCTCTCTTCTGATCTTGAGCACGTAGTACAATGGGGAAAGGAGTGGCTGGTTACTTTTAATCCATCTAAAACCAAGCTTCTCTCTTTACATCATCAACATTCTAATCCACATTTGTCATCAATTGAAATGAATGGCTCTCGTCTTCAGGAGGCCTTAAGTTTTGACAAGCTTCTGGGCTTGACCATTACTCCTGATCTTAAATGGAACACATATATCAAATCTGTTGCCAAGGCCGCTGGAAAAATGGTGGGATCTTTCTATCGATCCAGTAGATATCTCACTGCTGATGCTATTCTCTATCTATATAAGAGCCAGGTACGTCCAAGGATGGAATACTGTTGCCACATCTGGGCAGGAGCTGCTAGAAAGGACTTGTCCTGCCTTGATAGAGTTCAAAATAGACTTCGTAGCCTCGTAGGAGATGTCCTTTTCTCCTCCTTGTAACCTCTATCTCACAGAAGAGATGTTGCGAGTTTGTCTCTGATGTATCGTTATTTTCATGGAAAGTGTTCAACTGAGCTTCAATCTATGGTCCCCCCTCGCCAAACTTTCACAAGAAACACTCGTCTAGCTGTAAACACTATCAATAATTTCCCCCACTCTTTATCTGTGCCTAAACCTAAACGTAGATTCCATGAACAAAGCTTCTTTCTTAGAACTGCACGCCTGTGGAATTGTCTTCCGTTTTCCTGCTTTCCGGCTGACTACAATATGGTTGTGTTCAAGTCTAAAGTAAATAAGTTCTTGATGAGCCGTTCGATATAAGTTATTAAATTTACCAAATTTTCATTACTAATGATTACTATATTGACCAATTTCTACTGTACACTCTTTAACCCTTATCCTTGAGTGGCCTCTGGGCCTAGATAATGTGGTGATGCCTTTGTAAAAAAAAAAAAAAAAAAAAAAAAAAAAGTAAGATCTTTGACTTACTTGTAGTTTCATCAAATACTTTTGTATGCAAAATCCGATCTCGTACCCTCTGATGAGAAGAAAGTATTTCTTCGAAACTATGCAGATTAAGTGTTTCCTTTTCAGATCAAATATGTTTTTAACTCTTTTTCAAAGTGTTTTTTAACATGTTTTATTAACTGTTTGCTCTTATTATAAACTCTATCTCCTATTTGGTTTTATCGAGCTTTTACAGCTGGTTGAGATTACTTTATAAATATTAATTCTTTAATATTTATAATATACTTTTGTTACCATCTTGGATCATTTTGGTAAATTTAATTGTAATTTTTATTTCATTTTATATATATATATATATATATATATATATATATATATATATATATATAAATATATATATATATATATATAAATATATATATATATATCAATATATATATATATATCAATATATATATATATATAAATATATATATATATAAATATATATATATATATATAAATATATATATATATAAATATATATATATATAAATAAATATATATATATATAAATAAATATATATATATAAATAAATATATATATATATATATATATATATATATATATATATATATATATATATATATATATATATATATATATATATATTTAAAATGTTGAAGTAAAGATCATCCAACGAATGTAGTGTCTGTCAAAATCGTTTGTAAAGACGATCATTCCGTGCGTCACTGTATAAACAAAGACATTCAACCAGTCGTATCAATTTCCTTTGCTGGTGACATTCACATGAGATTCGTGTTCGTTTATTCATATACTTCTTTAACTAACTTCAGACAAAGAAATTCGCCAAGTGACAAAAAAAAAAAAAAAACTATAAATATTACACTTTCTGAACAAGCATGGTAGGGGAAATATTGGGAATGGATTTGTTTAGCAAAGAGATTGCCAACTCATATCGTTCCCGCTCGTCCATATGTTTTGCATTAACATATGTTGTTTGTGCGTTATCATTTCACATTTAAACTAATATACTTTAACGAATTTTATGTTATTTTATGCTGCTGTTGATTAGAATGCATTGGGATGAATTGAGAATATGCAACGCGATCCAAAACCAGATTTGCTATATATATATATATATATATATATATATATATATATATATATATATATATATATATATATATATATATATATATATATATATATATATATTAATTTTAGAAATAGATATTAATACAATAAATTTGTGAACCCTTCTGGCTGTCACAATGGTTGTTACTTAGATTTCGTCATTGGTTATTTTGTGGTCTTAGAACGAAGCATCGGACATAAGAATGTGCGTTATATTATTATCTCTGAATGCCCTTTATGTAAAATTTCAAATGTTTAGACCAAAAAATGACTGAGTAATTTGGTAGAGACCGCAGAGGTTAATTTCTTTTAAAACTTTGACCCCTATTATGACCCCTTAACCTTTATTATTTTGGGCTCAAATCAAGTTATTATATATTATAGATGCATGTCCAAGGAACCTATATCTAAAATTTCAATTGTTTATACCAAGAATTGGCGGAGGAGTTTGGTAGAGTTCTCAAAGATCAAATCGTTTAACTTTGACCCCTTAACAGCCAAATTTCTGTCCGAAAACTGATTACAAAGGTTTCCCCATATCTCAATATCCTGTATATCAAATTTCGAGTCTGTAGACTGAAAATTGACAGAGTTATTGCATAGGGAAATGTACACAGACAGACAGACAGACACACACACACACACACACACACACACACTTTCACTTTTATAGATATATGTGTGTGCGCGCGTGTGTGTGTGTTTGTTTAGATAGATAGATAGATAGAGACGTGTTTTCAGGTTCCTAATATATTTAGATACATTTTAAATATTACAAGTGGTAACTTGTCTCTTTCATCCAATATTTCGTCAGTAGACAATCGTTGAAAACAACTAAAAATAAATAATATGCAATGAAATGAAATTAAATGAAACACACATACATATGTGAAATTGGATTTATTTAATACAGCTTAACTATATATTATATTTAATAGTAATTAAGGTAGTTCGATGGCTTGAGTAATGTTGACACACTTGTTTCTGTATGTTACTCAATGTTAAGCAACGTTGAACCTGATCATTACTTAGATGAGTGACCATTTTGGAATATCATGTCTTGTCTGCAAAATAGTCTTCCACAGTGTATAGATAAGTACCAGCCTCACTGGGAATAATAATATTGGAGGCATGCTAGCGTCATGCCACAGGAATGGTTAAGTCCATTTGCTCATCTGTTTAATATTACAAAACTGGAGATAAGAACTGGACATATTCAGCAGAATATAGAAAAGATGTTTGATGATGTGATAGTTTTAGTTATATCAATTTTATTTAAATTAATAATAAATTAAAGTTATTTCTGATTTCAAAATTTCTAGCAAATTCTCATGTATTAAAAGATTGAAAATTTTAGAAGCTATTTACTTTCAATAATTTTATAACTAGCAATTAAAACAGTTTCTTAACAAAGTAAGTTATAGATTTCTAACAATTTGAATCAATTGATTGAATAGCCAAACGATAATAATTAAGTTGAACTGTAAGTAAATCAATTAAATGGCAATGATTTAATTTAGCTTTAAAAATCTTATAAAAGTAACGATAATTTCATTTAAAAAATTAGCATATTAAAAAAGAAATATAGTTAAAAAAAAAAAAGAAGCAAAGTATTAATGAAAGTAAAACATACCCAGGCAACACCGGATAAGTACAGCTAGTATTATATCTACTTGAGATTGATCCGTATCAAATGAATGAAAACTGCAGGTGATACAAAGATTATCAGAGTGGATTAAGGAATCAACTTGCCAAGTTCAAGTCTCAGTGGATATGATGAATTTATTTATGCACGAATAGTCTTAGAAAAAGTATAAATTCATTTTGCCTCTGCCAGCTGTTCAGTAAAATGAAGACAGAAGTTCAAGTTCGTTTGAAATAAATATTCGAACAAAACAAAATTTGATTTTGATCAAACTACTTGAGCAATAAATCTTATTTGATGCATTTGCTTCTTTGGGAAAAAAATCAACTAAGGAATTGAACATTTTTGTATAAAATATTAAAGATTTCAAACAATGATACCTAATATGTATGAAAAGCTTCCTTGGGAAATATGAAAATCCTGAGAAAATAAATTCTGGTTAAAATGTAAAATAAAACCCTGGTTTGTAATGAGAGAAATCTTTACATTTCTTTTAAGATTTAAAAAAAAAATAATAATTTTCTCTCCCTTTTTTTTTTCAAAAGAAAATTTATTAACAAAATCTCTGATCATAAAAGATCCTCCATTTTACCTAATGCAATTTGAAACATAAGTTGATCAAATGTATTGATTTCAATGAAATCCCTTCTAGAGATTACCAGGTGGACGACCGGAAAGATGTTTTTGAGTAGGTGATTCTAAACGACATTCATGGATCTCTGAAGGAAATAAGATTGTGCAAAACTATAAACATGACATCTGATTTTTTGCAAACTCTCTAAAGAATTTTAATAATATCAGAATTTTCTACCAAACAGAATGATTACAAAGAGTGATTATTCTATTTTTAATTCCGTTAAATGACTTCTAAAACAAACTAAACCTAAAAAAAAAAAGAAAAAAGTTTGGTTCTTTTATTGACTCCTTGTCAAATTTCATTTGCTTCTGGCCTCATTTATTTCCAAGCAGTCATCCAATGTTGACCATTCACGACATTGCTTAACTTTAGTGATTGGTGGAAAAAATTATTTCAATGTGATATAGCTTTTTAAGTTACTTAAATAGTATAAAGTAGTACATCAGACATATTATATAGAGGTGTATCCTTTGAGTCAACATCGGTCCCAACCCCAATAATATTGGACTGATCTGTGCACATATAACAATTCATATGCTCAGATAAACGAAATCAAAATAAGGCAGCCTCTGTAAGACAATACCAACTCAGTATTTGAAGCTAGAATGCTTTACAGCCGTCGTTCTGATACTTAACAAATATATGTTTGTATTTTAAAATTGTTGAATAACTTTTGCATTTTTTAAAGATCTTTCATTAGACTTTTTAGTTGTTAATTAATCCATCACTTCTGTTCATATATTTAAACTTTGACTGAAAAGATCACAGCGAATAGTTTTGTAATCCAAATAATTACGTAATTAAATATTGAAAAAGTATTCATTTCTTAATTCCTTAAAGGATCATTGACATTGAAATTATCTTTTCATTCGATAGTAAAACGAGGCTGAGAAATGCAAAACTGTGATTTGCAACTTCAGCACTTCCAGCCATGACTCCTGCAGCCCACTGATGTTCAGCTAACCAGTGTCCATTGATGTCCAGCTAACCATACCAGAGCTCATTGACGTCTAGTTATCCTTACCAGCGCCCACTGATGTCCAGTTACCCATACCAGAGCCCACTAACGTCCAGATACCCTTACCAGCGCCCACTGATGTCCAGTGACCCATATCAATGCCCACTGACGTCCAGTTACCCTTATTAGCGCCCGCTGATGTCCAGCTACACGTACCAGTACTCACTGATGTCTGGCTACTAGAATTTTAACCTTGTAAGATGCCCATTACTGCTCCAGCTGATGCTGAATCTATTGCCATACATTTTGCATTTAGTAAACAACAAAACATGCTATCCTATCGTCTTTAACTGAACATCTGTTTGTCACCCTTTTTTGCTATTGTCATTACCTCTTTACCTTGTATCTACCCTATTAGTCGTACGGTCGATTATTGTTCACACCGCTTTTCTCTGCAACACTTTTTATGTTCATCCTCGATAGATTATTCAACTGTGATTAAATTTGAATTATTAATTTATTGAATCCCACTGTTTCTTCTCACTTTCATTTCTTCACTTCCAACAAACATGTGTGTTATTCACGATTACATGATGTGTGTAAAATGTCGGCTCTGCATGCAGAGAATGTAATAATGAGAACAAATTAGAATACAAGATATTCTTTGCTTTTCAGTACATTTAGAGAATTTAGGTAATTAAAACATTATTCCAAGCACCATGCCTTTCTGTATAATTGAAATATTTCAGAATCTACAAATCTGTAAATCTGCTTTTTATATAGAAATTTTTTGTCGAAATTTGGGATTTCAGTTGTACTAGTTATAAAGTAAGTGTTCATTTTACAATGAACACTTACTTACATACATATATATATATATATATAATATATATATATATATATGTATATATGTATATATGTATGTATGTATAATAGCAAATTCATTTACCTCTTAGGAAGCTAGACACAAGATCAGGTTTGCATTTGAAAATTTACTCTGGCGTAAAAAATGCTTGAGCAGCCTAGTTAGCATTTCTTGATACTTTAGCAATAAAACTAACCCTTTTTTAAAGAGAAAGTAAAGCCTGGGAGGGTGGACCTCCTGGGGCAGAATAGAATCATACTTTACAACAGAACAGATCTAGAATATTTACCACACTTGCCCATCTCTGCCAAACTGATTGCCAAGGACGTATGAAAATGTAGCAACGTATGTGAAAATAGATCTGCAATTTCGAACATTGTAAAACATAACAGAATTCCTTGCTTGATTATACCGTTTTATATATTTTTTTAGTTTTTTGTGTAAAATTCTTTTTGGTGTAAAAAAAAACAAAAAATTTAATGTTTCACGATATGGTCTTTCATAGGGTGATTAGCCAACATGGCTGACTGATACTGACGTCACGTGGTAATCTAAAAAATTGTAAAATCCGGATAAAGGAAGGAAATGCGTTTTAATAGTTTTTGCAATTTTAAATTACCACGTTATGTCATCATCTGTCAGCCATGTTGGCTATTATACCTATGAAAGCCAATATAGGCAAATGTTTCATAGGTATTACTAGCATTTTCAATTCGTTGTTGGCTCATCTTCAAGTGACAAAACAAAAAAAAAACTGAATAAAAAAATGAACAAAACAAAACAAAAAAAAACTGAATAAAAAAATGAACAAAACAAAAAAAAGCTAGAAAAAAGCAGAGAAGTTCAAAAAGTAACCAAGAACGTGCATGTGAAGTCAGTTAAACACCAAAAGAAAAAACCAGTGTAGTTTAAGAAGGAAACATTTCTGCAGTTTTTGTTCATTTGTTTTTGCTGTTGATTTAGACATGCTTCATCGTCTTACAATTCATCAGCATGGCTGATAAGTTGTAAGACAATGGAGCACGTGTCGGTGGATAATTATATTTTAAAAAATATAGGTTGTTCCTCATACGGGTGCATCACATTGATGAAAGGAAAACTTATTTTCACTATAAATAGTGCAAATAAAGTCAACAAATGAATTATATATATATATATATGTATATATATATATGTATATACACATGCATACACACATGCACACACATATATTAACCAATATATATATATATATATATATATATATATATATAGAGAGAGAGAGAGAGAGAAAGAAAGAGGATCAAAGCACACACACACACACACACACATATATATATATATGAATCAATCAAGTTTAATCAATCAAAAACGATCACTTTTATCTCTAATTGTTTTATGCAATTTAAACATTTCCAAATGCTTTTTCTGCTTGATCACAAACGATTCAGATGTTGAATCACACTCACTTGCTAATTTTTCAGAAGATGCTTCTTTTCAAAAAGAGGTAAATATGATCTTGCAAGAAATGATTTGACAAAAGTCATCAGTTCCATGCTGTCATCTTTGAAATGCTTCGGAGCTTAACTTGAGTGTGTCAGACCTAGAGAATACCATCCCTAGGGGTGATTCCTATGAGGAATAGAAGTAGGCTGCCTTTTTTTCATTGTCTTTGTGCTAAAAAGATGAAGGTTAAATTCATAAACACATATAAACAAACAGATGCACTATTCACAAAATAAAAATCTGCATTACAATATATTGGATATAATATTCAGATTATCTGATGTAAGATACAGCATCATCCTGATGACATATGCAAGCTTCTATGCTCTTGAACCAAAATGATAAAAAGGTCACGTGATTGAAAGTTAGCAATGGCCTTTATAACATGTTAGAGAGCGGTTAGGGTTGATAACCTTCTCCATTGCTGCTGTTGTTGTACTACTAGAGAAATCCAGTTTTAAATAATTTCCATCCATTGTTGCTAGAGAAACCAAATCTGACATAAAAGATCATTAATTGGGTGTTGGCAACAGTAAAGTGGATAACGATGAAGACTGACGACCTGTGTTTGTCAAGTTTGAATCCCATGGATTGTTAACTAATAATTTATATTTGCTAGAAACACAAATCTGGCACAAAGTTAGCATTCATAACTAATAATCTTGCGTTAGTAGAAAATTAAATCTGAAACAAAGTCATCATTTACTAATAACGTGGTGTTGTCAGAAAAATCAGATCTCATGCAAAATTATACTAACTACAACCTAGATTTTATTAGAAAAATAAAGTCTAGCATAAAGCCATTGACTAATGATCTAGTATTTTTTGTGGAAATCAAACCTGGCATACAGTCATCATTAGAGCTATTACAACAGAATATTCTTTTCATTGTTTTGACTCTCAAGTATATATCCGACACAGTTAGACACACTTACTCAACCAAGAACCACATCACTCGATATAAAAGCATATCAGATATCAACGGATACACACTCGAGAGTCAAAACAATGAAAAGAATATGCTGTTGTCCTAGCCCTAGTCATCATTAACTATCAGGATGACCCAACGATTTAAAGAAGAAAACCATGCTTTTTTCACTATGCCCATAGTACCATATTACTTTCTTTTTTCTTTAGTAACCCCCCCCCCCCCCGGTTTCACCCCCTTATATAATTGGAAGAAATTGAAATTTTGGAAAACTCTCTGATTTAGTGTCTTATACATATGGTTTAAATCTCATTAAAATCAGATATAAATCTTTGAAATTTTCCGGGGCTTTGCCCTATAGCTCCTTAGGGAGAAGGAAGCATATAGATATTTGTCACATTGAAGAGATTTGGGACAGCTTTCATTGCTTTCCCTGAAGAATTTTCAGAAAATAGGTTATATTTAAATTTTAAGGTGGAGTTCTCTCTTCATCCATTGAATATAGACTTTTAGTTTTTTTGTAAATTTTCTATCCTTTCTTTGTATAGGGAACACATGCATATACATTGACATTTATATATAACTAGCGGGTGTACCCGGCATTGTTTGTGTGTGGAAAGATTTTATAGTACAGGTATTGATCAACAGAGCCCTAAAAAGATGTTTCAAAACCTAAAAAATGAAAATAGCAGTGAGTACCGTGCAAGCGCAAAAAAAAAAAAAATTAAAAAAATAAAAATATAATTTACTAACGGAGCCCTAAAAAAAATTAAACAACCTCTTAAGAAAAATGAAAATAGCAGCGAGTACCTGTGCAAGTGCAAAAAATAAAGAAGTAATAAGCAGGAAGGCAGGCTCGAACCTGTAATGCTAAGAGGAAAAGGAAGTGACAAAAAAGCAAATGGTTTATTCACCACAGCCACCGTAACGTACGATGTCGCTGCTGTTCAAATTAAGTTAAGTCATTGCAAAGTATGAATGACTTTGCAAAAATGCCAACGAAAAAAGTGACTTCTCCTCGGAAAAATTGTTAAAGAATTAATGACGGTAAAAGATTTAATGTTTTTGGTCAATTTTTGGATATTTGTTGTCCGAGGGTTCGAGCTTTAAAGCCATACCTATTTTTTCAGTCTTCATTGCATGGGTGGAATGTTTTTGGCACACACACACACACACACACACACACACACACACACACACACACACACACACACACACATACACACACACACACACACACACACACACACATTTTGCCTATTATATATATAGAAGAGAATCTGGTTTAAATTTCTCATCAACTAATAATCTGGTTTTGCTACATTAAATTTCTCATCAACTAATAATCTGGTTTTGCTACATTAAATTTCTCATCAACTAATAATCTGGTGTTGCTACATTAAATTTATCATCATCTAATAATCTGATGTTGCTTCATTAAATGTCTCATCGTCTAATAATCTGGTGTTGCTACATTAAATTTCTCATCAACTAATAATCTGGTGTTGCTACATTAAATTTCTCATCATCTAATAATCTGGTTTTGCTTCATTAAATGTCTCATCATCTAATAATCTGGTGTTGCTACATTAAATTTCTCATCATCTAATAATCTGGTGTTGCTACATTAAATTTCTCATCATCTAATAATCTGGTTTTGCTTCATTAAATGTCTCATCATCTAATAATCTGGTGTTGCTACATTAAATTTCTCATCATCTAATAATCTGGTGTTGCTACATTAAATTTCTCATCATCTAATAATCTGGTTTTGCTCCATTAAATTTCTCATCTAATAATCTGGTGTTGCTACATTAAATTTCTCATCATCTAATAATCTGGTGTTGCTACATTAAATGTCTCATCATCTAATACTATGATTTTGCTACATTAAATTTCTCATCGTCTAATAATCTGGTTTTGCTACATTAAATTTCTCATAAACTAATAATCTGGTGTTGCTAAATTAAATTTCTCATCATCTAATAATCTGATTTTGCTACATTAAATTTCTCATCATCTAATAATCTGGTGTTGCTACATTTAATTTCTCATCATCTAATAATCTGGTTTTGCTTCATTAAATGTCTCATCATCTAATAATCTTGTGTTCCTACATTAAATTTCTCATCAACTAATGATCTGGTGTTGCTACATTAAATTTCTCAACATCTAATAATCTGGTTTTGCTTCATTAAATTTCTCATCTAATAATCTGGTGTTGCTACATTAAATGTCTCATCATCTAATAATCTGGTGTTGCTACATTAAATTTCTCATTATCTAATAATCTGGTTTTGCTACATTAAATTTCTCATCAACTGATAATCTGGTGTTGCTAAATTAAATTTCTCATCATCTAATAATCTGGTGTGGCTTTATTAAATGTCTCATCATTAATAATCTGGTGTTGTTACATTAAATTTCTCATCATCTAATAATCTGGTGTTGCTACATAAAATTTCTCATCAACTAATAATCTGGTTTAGCTACATTAAATTTCTCATCATCTAATAATTTGGTGTTGCTAAATTAAATTTCTCATCAAATAATAATCTGGTTTTTTCTACATTAAATTTCTCATCATCTAATAATCTGGTGTTGCTAAATTAAATTTCTCATCATCTAATAATCTGGTGTTCCTACATTAAATTTCTCATCAACTAATAATCTGGTGTTGCTACATTAAATTTCTCATCAACTAATCTGATTTTGCTACATTAAATTTCTCATCATCTAATAATCTGGTGTTGCTACATTAAATGTCTCATCAACTAATAATCTGGTTTTGCTACATTAAATTTCTCATCATCTAATAATCTGGTGTGGCTTTATTAAATGTCTCATCATCGAATAATCTGGTTTTGCTACATTAAATTTCTCATCATCTAATAATCTGGTGTTGCTAAATTAAATTTCTCATCATCTAATAATCTGGTGTTCCTACATTAAATTTCTCATCAACTAATAATCTGGTGTTGCTACATTAAATTTCTCATCAACTAATCTGATTTTGCTACATTAAATTTCTCATCATCTAATAATCTGGTGTTGCTACATTAAATGTCTCATCAACTAATAATCTGGTTTTGCTACATTAAATTTCTCATCATCTAATAATCTGGTGTTGCTACATTAAATTTCTCATCATCTAATAATCTAGTGTTGCTACATAAAATTTCTCATCAGCTAATAATCTGGTTTTGCTACATTAAATGTCTCATCATCTAATACTCTGATTTTGCTACGTTAAATTTCTCATCATCTAATAATCTGGTTTTGCTACATTAAATTTCTCATCATCTAATAATCTGATTTGCTACATTAAATTTCTCATCATCTAATAATCTTGTTTTGCTACATTTAATTTCTCATCATCTAATAATCTGGTTTTGCTACATTAAATTTCTCATCAACTAATAATCTGGTTTTGCTACATTAAATTTCTCATCATCTAATAATCTGATGTTGCTAAATTAAATTTCTCATCATCTAATAATCTGTTTTTGCTAAATTAAATTTCTCATCTAATAATCTGGTGTTGCCAAATTAAATTTCTCATCATCTAATAATCTGGTTTTGCTACATTAAATTTCTCATCATCTAATAATCTGGTTTTGCTACATTAAATTTCTCATCATCTAATAATCTGGTTTTGCTACATTAAATTTCTCATCAACTAATAATCTGGTTTTGCTACATTAAATTTCTCATCATATAATAATCTGGTTTTGCTACATTAAATTTCTCATTAACTAATAATCTGGTTTTGCTACATTAAATTTCTCATCATCTAATAATCTGGTGTTGCTACATTAAATTTCTCATCATCTAATAATCTGATTTTGCTACATTAATTTTCTCATCATCTATTAATCTGATTTTGCTACATTAAATGTCTCATCATCTAATAATCTGGTGTTGCTACATTAAATTTCTCATCATCTAATAATCTGGTGTTGCTAAATTAAATTTCTCATCATCTAATAATCTGGTTTTGCTACATGAAATTTCTCATCATCTAATAATCTGGTGTTGCTACATTAAATGTCTCATCATCTAATAATCCGGTGTTGCTACATTAAACTTCTCATCAACTAATAATCTGATTTTTCTACATTAAATGTCTCATCATCTAATAATCTGGTTTTGCTACATTAAATTTCTCATCATCTAATAATCTGGTGTTGCTACATTAAATTTCTCATCATCTAATAATCTGGTTTTGCTACATTAAATTTCTCATCATCTAATAATCTGGTTTTGCTACATTAAATTTCTCATCATCTAATAATCTGGTGTTGCTTCATTAAATGTCTCATCATCTAATAATCTGGTTTTGCTTCATTAAATGTCTCATCATCTAATAATCTGGTGTTGTTACATTAAATTTCTCATCATCTAATAATCTGGTGTTGCTACATTAAATGTCTCATCATCTAATAATCTTGTGTTGCTACATTAAATTTCTCATCAACTTATAATCTGGTGTTGCTGACCGCAAGTTTTATAAAAATTTCCTAGATATTCTTTGACATAAACAAAAGAACTCAGCAAAATGAACTAAAACCTTATAAAAATATAACAGTAGTTATTTGTTACTTACAAAAGTATGTGCACAAGTCAACCCTTCTTAATACATGGATATATGTAGAGATGGACTTATTAAGATGTGTATGACCATAGCAACGTAACTGATCTGTTTTTGCTCAGAAGAATATCACAGAAATTACATGGACCAAATTGAAGCAATGGAGAAATAAATGTTGTTGCTTTGGTGATTAAAATGAAAAGGAAAAAAGGGAAAAGGTCTGGTTGGGTTGGGTCGGGTTGGTGGTTTTACGGCATATCAACCCTTTTTGGGTTATTTAATGCCGAATCCAAAGATGTTGAAGAAAAAATTTTTAATAGAATATATTTGTTGTTTTCAAGTCGGTTTCTATTTAACCCATAGTTGGAACCCTAACAGGTACTACCAGTCTGGGTTTAGTGGACCTGGGAGCAATGGTAATTAAAGGGTGGCTCCACACTCCCCAAATCCCACAAGCTGGATATAGTTTAAGGTCATATCCAGGACCCTCATTGAGGGACTTTTACCCTCTGCAGGGGGGGGGGGCAGTTGGTGTATTCTAATGCCCCATCGACAGGGCCATGAAATGGTCTGACTAAATATTGTCATTTCAATGGTTAGCCTCAAAACAGAGAAAAGTGGACTTCAGAGGTAATTATTTATTTTATTTTTTTTTTTAAAAGGTGGTCACCATATTATCACTCGAGCATAAGAGTTTATGGATCATCAGAACAACAGTGTAGTACCATACTTTGGGGTAATTGCGCCAAAACCACGGGTAATTGCGCCAACTAAAAAAAGTGCTCTTTATATGCGTGGTTGCCAAAAGAGCACTTTTAACTAGTTGGTGCAATTACCCGAAAGTACAGTAATCATTAGTAGTGGAAATTTGATACAATTTGATTATTTAAGGGGACGGCTCAGCAAAAATTTGTTTACATTGAACTTAAAAACAATCATATAGTAGTCAGCTGAAAAGCAGGCCAGCCGAAGGGAGTTCCACAGCCGGGCAGAGCCAGAAGCTTGTCAAAGTACAGTACTTCCCTAAGACGAGAGCAATTTATTTCAATTGGAGCCAGATTGGGGCCAGGGTGTTGATAGTGGAGAGAAGCTTGGTTTTAGATGCATTAAAATTAACTAGTCACCTCTTTCCCCATTGAATCACATGCTTAAGATCAGAAGGGAGAGAATCAGAAAGATCTCAGTCATTACTGATCTTTACTGAAGTGTTGCTGTAGATGGTAGTATCGTCTGCATAGATGTCTACGAATGATCTAATTTCTGATTTCTGTCCATCTCTTATAAACCTATCAGAGAGAAATGATTTAATAACTGAAAGGACATTTTCAAGAATTCCACTGCTGGAGATTTTGTGAAGCAAACCTTCATGCTGTATCTTAGCAAAAGCCTTTAATTATATAATTTAAGCAATTACTCTAAAAACGAAGCCTCCATTGAGAGATTTACTAATCCTGTGTAATATTACAGTTAGTACATCAGCTGTAGCTCTAGCAGAACGGAAGCCATATTGCATGTCACTGAGTAGGTTATTTGTGCCGAGATGGTTAACCACTTCTTTATTTAATACATGT
This sequence comes from Euprymna scolopes, assembly GCF_053919585.1. NCBI lineage: Eukaryota > Metazoa > Mollusca > Cephalopoda > Sepiida > Sepiolidae > Euprymna > Euprymna scolopes. The sequence continues at coordinate 112,499,918 of NC_136497.1, forward strand.
TCCAGCAGCTTACTCATGACACGCAGGTGACTGATTGGTCTGTACTGAGAGAGAAATGACCGATCACCTGAATTTTTAAATACGGGGCAGACTAATGATATTTTCCAGGATGTTGGGAAGCATTTCTCCTTAAGACAACGTTTAAACAGCTTTGTAAGTATAGGAGCTAGTTCTGGTTGAAGCTTTTGAAGCACTATCATTAGAATGCCGTCAGGACCAATTTCTTTACTCGACTCAAGATCTTAGATAAGCTTAGCAACATCATGCACAGATATTTGTATGTCATATTGTGTGTTTTCAGTCACAGGAGAGAATATGGGTAGGGAGTATGCTTTCCTGATTGCAAAGGGTAGAATTTGCTGCAAAATTCTTAGCAAAGAGTTTGGCTTTGTCAGATACTGACAAGATTTCCTTTTATATGAGTTACGGCCTAAATGAATCAATTCTTGACCAACCTTTCATCACATGATGTGGGATTCTACATACAAAAGAAAAGGCAACCCCGACAATTGTATTAACTTAACCAACTCTGACAGAATTAATAATCTGGTATCAGTAGAGGAAGTAAATCTAATGATTGACAAAAAAATGTTTCATTCAATCTAAAAGCAGAATCGAAATGTGGATTGCAACACTTTTGCTCATTCAATTTTGCTAGGCCTCCAAAATCAACAGAGATTAGAGCATCTTTGTAATGACCTGGTTCCTGTTGATTGCGGTGTAATGCTGGTTCTGTGCAGTTCTAGGAGGTTCACCCTCCCAGGCTTTTCCTTCTCCCTTTGAAAAGAGGTTAGTTTATTGCTGATGCACCCAGAATATCGAGAGGGCTGCCCAGGCACTTTTTGCAGGCCAGAGTGTCCCTCTCAATCCCAATTTCCGACTCTGATGCAACAGTTCTTACAGTGGGAAAGAACTAAATACTCCCCTCCCCATTATTATTTATCTTTGTTAAATATTGGTTTTCTTAATTCTGCACTTCCTTCATTTCTGGTCCTTTTCATTTTTTTCTCTCATCTTTATTTCCCTTCTATCTGTTCCCGTTTGTTTAATTTTATGTGATTAGTTTTCAATTATTTTTTGCTAACGGTATTCACTCAGTGTTGCCCAGATGGAGATATATTGCTGGTTGGAAATTTTTGTCTTGATAAAAACGATCAAATAAACTTAAAAAAAAAAAAAAACGAGGTTAAGAAATAAAAAAAAAACGAGGTTAAGAAATAAAAAAAAAAACGAGGTTAAGAAATAAAAAAAAAAACGAGGTTAAGAAATAAAAAAAAAACGAGGTTAAGAAATAAAAAAAAAAGTGGTATTAAAAATAAACTACTAACAAACAGCTGTAAAACTGCAAATGGCTTTAATGAATTGAAACAACTGAATTATATTAAATCTTAAAATGATCATTAAAAATTCAATGTTTAAATCTTTTTTAAATACATCCTTCACCGATATATTCTTTATTTAATTCTATCTTTATAGAATTAAGAAAATTTATTTAGTCTGCTTATTTATGTTCCTATATTTCAGTTATTTTATGGACTAATCTAATGATTAGTGACTCCTCAACTGAAATGGAAGAAAAATTTCAATGGTGTATTTAGATTCTTTGATAAATTTAAAACTTATTGAAGCTTATTTCAATGTTCCGTTGACATATCGATTTCTATAACATAAAAACATTGAATTTTTAAATGTATTAATGAGTCATTGCTTCTAAAAAGGCCATTTGATGATAAGAATTTGTTCATCTAGTGGCTTAGTAACAATGGCTGGGGCTGTGCAAGGTTTAGTTATTTAGAAGAACGGCTCAACAAGAAGTTGTAGTCAGTTGGGAAGCAGACCCGCGGTATTGTGTTACACAGACAAATAGTTTTTGGAAAGAAACTTTGCCCATGGTAGGATTAGTTTTAGATGCACAGAGGATGAAAGAAAATTATTGACAGTGGTTGTAGCTAGACAAGGTTTTGTTATGAAGGGACAGAACCATAAAGTGGAGCTCTGTCGAGCATCTAGCATGAAAATAATGATAGTGTAGAGAAAGACTTGTAATGTCTCTTTTGTGAGAAAGAAGACATCTCTCACTAGATTTTCAAGCCATGTTTATACTTTGTCAAGAGAGGAAAGGGCGTTTTAAGCAGTACCTCCCCAGATGTAGCAACAGTACTCTATATTTGGACGTATTTGATTTTTATACAAGTAGAGGATTGCATAAAGATTGAGATACTTTCTGGAGCAATAGAATGATGCAACTATTTTTAGATTGCTGACGTTTCCTTTTCAGTAAGCTTCTCATCTTTTTTTTTAAATCTAATTTTTTACCAGTTCTTTTTGTTCTTGTTTCATTCCAAATTTTTCTTTCTTCTTTACCTTCAACTTTTCTCTTCTCTTCAAACTCGTTATCAGAACAGGATGACATTTCACGCTAGAAACCGTGCCCAATAATGACAGTCAACAGAAGAAGCCTTTTCTAGATAACATTTTAAAAAAAAAAAACGAAGTGAAACAACAGCATAAAAATACCCAGAAAACTGGTTGAAGAAGAGGAGTAGGATGAAAAAAAAAGAAAAAAGAAAAAAGAGCATTATCGATTTTTATCAGACTCTATCAGCTGGTTATTTATCCAAGTTCCTTCTGGCATATTGTTAATTAAGTTAATGGTCTATCAATGTTGTACAATCATCCATTGCTACACTTAAAATGAACATTCAAACCATTTACTCTCCAGCCAATCAGTGCAAGTGTTTACTTATGAAGTAACAATCATAATGATAATTAATAATTATAATAATAATAATAATAATAATAATAATAATAATAATAATAATAATAATAATTGTACAAGCACGGCAATGATAAAAACAGACGATGTATTTAACCAATCCACGTGACTAACAAATGCAAGCGAGCTACAGATAAGCTGAAATAAACAAGGACAAAAAAAGAACACGACACAAGCTCAAGGGAACTGAAACTGACAGAAATCTCATAATCTGAAATCCCCCCCCCCCAAAAAAAAAACACACACACACACACACACACGTGATTGGTAATACACAAAGTGATAGTGAATAGTCAAGGAGGATGAAACGAGGCCTCCATCGAGAGATTCGCTAGCTCTGTGAGATATTATTATTAGCAATAATATCTCTTAGAGCTAGCGAATCTAGCATAACAGAAACCATGTCACTAAGTAGGTTATTTTTGCTGAGGTGAGTAACTTATTTATGACACACAGGAGACTGATTGGTCTGTACTGAGAGGGAAATGACCGATCTCCTGAATTATTAAATATGGGGCAGACTAATGAGATTTTTCAGGTTGTTGGGAAGTATTTCTCCTTAAGATAACGTTTAAACAGCTTTGTAAGTATAGGAACTAGTTCTGGTTGAAGCTTTTTCAGCACTATCATTGGAATGTCGTTAGAGCCATTTGCTTTACTGGAATTGAGATTTTTGATAAGCTTGGCAACATCATTCACAGATATTTGCATGTTGCATAGCATGTTTTCAGGCACAAGTAGAATTTTCTGCAATGTTCTTGGCAAAGAGTTTAGCTTTGTCTGTTTGTATTTGCTCATGAGATAACTAAGATCTATTGATAATCGTTGAGATAGAGGACACACTTTAGTTCAGGACCCTGTCTTTTATACATCAAAACCTATGAGTACCAAGCCTTTACTCAGCTACTTTGGACTTGACAGACTGAGCACACAACTCTCTCGCATTCTTTATTGATCTTTTACAGGGGTTTCTAAAGGCAGCTTTAATTTCAGTATATCTATTTCGTTGAAAGCAGTTAAAAAAATATGGTTTCTGTGCACAATGGCAGTCGCACAGTCTGGAGAGAACCACGGCTAGCTGTTAGGATTTTGCTGGAATTTCTTGGAGGGTATGAAGTGGTCTATAAAGAAAATTAACCATTCAGTCACGTCTGATACTATAGAGAACACATTAATGTTAAACATGCTGAGGAAGACATCAATTCTGGACAAATGCATGGAAAAGAAAAGACATGTGGAATGAATGAAAAAAATATGAAAAATAAAGAAGGAAGAGAAACTGAAATAAAAGTAGAAATGAATATAGAATTATTAAGAAATACGGAAAACACATGGCCAATATAGAATTATTAAGAAATACGGAAAACACATGGCCAATATAGAATACAGGATATAAAAAAATTACTACTCTGCATGAAAGTACAAAAACCAGATATACCAAAGTTGATGAGCAAAAGAAAAAAAACAAAACACATTAATCAAAAACAGACAAGAAGAAAGCAATCCGAAGTAACTATAAACTAATAATCTGACTATCGACCATATGGAAAATCTGAATAACACAACTTAGTAAAGATATCTAACGCTCACTTAATGGCTAGGGACTTTTCCTAGAGAAATAGAAAATATATTAGAAAGCAACAAATGATCTGTTATACACCAACTAGAAAATACTTAAGGAAATAAAATCTAGGATAAAAGCAGATAGTCATGACATAGATCAACTAGAAGAAATAATGATATAATTGTCCAAACATGGACAATTGAATGTTTAAAGATATTTATAAGAACAGACAAAATTTTCAACTTCTTTAAAAAGCTCTGGAAAAAGAAAAATGGCACTCACAGCTGGAGGACAACACCTTGTACAAATAAGAATGCAAAGAAACATTTTATAGGGAGATTACTTTTCACTACATTTCGCCACAGGTATAATGCCATTCACTGACATAGTCACGAAATGCAACACAGCATACAAAAGAAAGAAAATCACCTCATATATATGAAAGTACTTGCACAAAGCAAAACAAAAAAATACAACTTGAATCTTTAGGCAGCTTATAGGAATAGAATGTGAAATGAAAAAATGTGCACTACTTGAGATCAAAAAGGGAAAACTTGAAATAACAGAAAACATAGAACTACCCAAGCAGGAGATCATGAATGCACTTTGTAAACATGATACTTTTTTTTTATGGAAATCGCTTCAGACAAAGCTTGAAACCACTTGATGTAAGGAGTTTAAAAATATTATTCCAAGGTCAAAAAACCAGCCAAATGCTAAGTGTGAAATGAATAGATTGTTGCCAAGAAAACAATAATTCTTCACTCTTTGTCAGAAACATTGCTCATTGAATGTGAGGACTAAAGGACAAAATAAGGGAAACAGGAGTTACAAGGCTATCGAGAGTAAACTCAGGGTTCACTTCTTATTCTCTTCATAAGTAACTGTGAGTATTGAAAGTTGACCCTAATATCAAATCAAACGAAATGATGAAAAGAGAATATCTGGAAACAAGAAAGCTCATGGAAATAAAATTAGATCGTATAAGCCAAATAAAAGGTATAAACACTTAATGAAATGTTCTGGACTCTTCATAAAGTGAATAAAAAAACTTAGAAACGTGCATCAAAAAAGGAGAAAATGACTGACTTTGCAGACTTAAAGTAGTTAATCAAAAGGTAGTTTATTTTTCTAATGCTGAGTCTGATTGTTTCGTCCACAAGAAGAAGCAATCTATGCGGAAATGAAGAATTAAAAACGAGGTTATAGGCTAATAATGCAGAAGTGTATCACATGGAGCATAATTGGCGGGAGGAGACGATTAAGCATCAGACACATGATGAGTGTGAGTAAACATATTATGATTAATTAAATCCACATTTTTTTCTTTCTTATCAAAACAAAATCCACACCATTTTTTTCTTTCTTATCAAGGAGACAATTATAAGGTATGGAGAATGAAGGTAAGTATGAAAAAGCTGAAAGTAGGTAATTATTTTTTGATTATTAACGAGTGTGTTTTCTTAACTTGTGCTTTCAATGAATGAATAGAAAAAGGACTTTCACTTAAACTTGGTACCAGCAGAGAAACAGAATGGGCAAAGTGTGTGTGTGTGTGTGTGTGAGAGAGAGAGAGAGAAAGGAGACAGCGTGGGGCGAGTAACATGTGTGGAACAAAAAATAATAATTGTGAGTAGAAACAATAACTATATAAGAAGCATTTTTGTTTTTGCTTTGGTAATTGTGATAGCCAGGGTGGAAGGAAGGAAAATAATGCACCTGATGTTGTGATCATGTGCATTTTAGTGCTGGGTTTATATGCAAAGATGTAACCTCCCCTTCCCTCAACACACATACACACACGGGCTTTTGAAATCCTTTGTAACAAAAATACAAAAGACAAAAAAAAAAAAAACCTCTGAAAATGGTAACTTAAAATCGGTGACAAGATTTTTTCTATAAAAAATAATATTCCGTTCATTTAGTTGTAATACATTAGGATATATTGTTTCGTTCAAAATATAGTTCAATATTACGATTATAGTCTTTCCTCCTTTTCTTTGATGTTAACTGGAATTTCATAAGAACAGATTTTAGTGTGTGATAATTAAACAGACAATAATATTTATATAAGTTGCTTGGCTTTAGAGAAAGAGGAAAACTAGTTAGCCACCAAGACATTTTTTAGGCTAGTTGAGTTCTGGTTTACATTTGGTGAACAACTGTCGAAATGAGAAGATTGTTTCTTCATTTCTGATTGGTTAAATATGTGGTTCTACATTTTGAACTATTATCTTTTAATGTTATAAAATACAAACTCGGTGAATTATGTCAAGAATTGAAAAAAAAAAAAAATTAATTGTTAATAGCACAGCGTTTGCATCTTTATTTGGGTGAGCCATTTTGTTCCAACTAGCAAATGGTATAACATATGCCAAAGTCAAAAACTTATTAATTTTGGACAGGATACACGCAACAACAATTATCACGGATCTCATCTGATTCCAACATATTAATCATACGGCCATATGCGTTTCCATATGACATAATACTGTGTACACATGCCTGATAAACCCTCCTCTTCATCAACAGTAGTAATTCTATGCTGGTTAGTAGTGGCAGAAGTTATATGAATTTACTCCATCCATGTTATTTGGATTTTTCAGACTACTGTCATCTTGAGTATCATTTTCACAACGTTTCAGTCGATGTAACCTCCAATCTTTTTCAGGTCTATCTTATCGAACTTGGGAATCTTTCTGTCAAACTCAGGTATCTGAACGGAATTTTGAATGGAACTCTTTATTTAATTCATTTTTAACTCTTACAATTAGAGTAATATCAACAGTTCCAATGGTGTCACGGAGATAACAGAATTCAATATCTTCAAATATACTTGAAGAGCTTGAATGTATAAAGCGATAAATCCAATTTGTTTTGATTGAGGCTTAAATAATGAAATGGTGAATCAATTAAATGCAGAGTTTATCTAAGAGCTGATTTTAATTGAAAACAAAAATAATTATGTACAATGTTGAAATGCAACAGTAAAATACATTTAAAAAAAATCTACTAGGCATAAGGATGGACAATGTGGACTATATTTAGTTTTAGTTTTATTTTGTGTAAAGGGGCAAAGAAGGATGAAAACTCTTTGTAAAAAATTAGATTTGAAATATTTCAGACTTTTGCTTTCAATTTGATCTCTCAGCATTTGACACAAAATAAGCAAGATTCTCTGGATTTTCTTTTTAAGATCCCTTATGCCTTAAATTTTAGACATTTTCTAAAATCAAAATGATGTAATGTAATTTTGTTTAAAATTCGAATAAGGATTCTAGATATCTGGTTTAGTATCATTTAATCTTGGTTTTAATCTCCATAAGGGGACATAAAAATTATACAAAACAGTTCTATTTAGGGAATTAATTTTATTCATCCTGAGATGGATATTCTACTAGTTTTATTAGCTACACAAAAATATAACAGTAGATGCATTAATAGAGAAAATGGCTGCTAATAGGAAACGTTTATATGCACACAAGCTTGTTGGGAATTATACAAATTCTGATTCAGTTCACATCAGCAAAACATTTTTTTTATCAAATCAACTAAATGTTTTTTTTATATAATTTATATAATATTTTCTTATAATGTCTTCTTAATGTGTTTTTTGGATTTGCTTACTCAAGAAAATAAAAACATGTGTCAATAGTGCCGTGATTAACTCTAAACCCTAACACTGACTCTAGGGAAGCTGATGTTTGATAACATTGGATAAGTGTCTACAGCAGAAGATCGTCTCATGCTGTGTATTTCTAAGTGGATGGTTTATGAAGTTTTGCAGTTTTACTTAAGAGATTCTGATGATTAAGCAAGACGTTTTTAGTTGGGAGAATATTGGAGTATGTATCACTTTGTAGAGATAACTCACACAAGAAATAAGGGAATACAAAAAGCAGATATAAAGAATATCAAATATACAAAATTCACATAAATTTGAAAGAAAGGAAAATATTTTAAGGCAAAATCGTTGCAAGGATACAAACTTGTTTAATTTGAGAATTTGAATGTGGTGAATATGACATGTGAATGCAGCTGTCTATAAGAATACATAAGCCTTCCTGAGTAATGTAGGACGATGTATATGTGACAGTGGCATGTGACTGTGAAAAGCTTAATGGTACTCAGTGTAGAAAGTGTTCAACATAAGTCTGATCAAAAAGTAGAAGGAAGCGACGAATACTTAAATGTTCTTTGAATAGTGATGTCTCCGTTGGTGCCTGAGTAGGTGAATGTGGGTGTGTCATGCAAACTGTTTTGATACAAAGCATTGTGAGGCTCTGATATCTGACTTTATTTTTGGATTTTATCATTTTGGCAATATCTCTAACGTGGATGGGTTAGCAGTTAGATACTTTGTTTGCGAACATAGAAGGAATGGGGGATCGGCTGGCTGTCTGGTAGCTCGAATTAAATGGTGGTCGCCTGGAACTAGGCAAGCGATCTTTATCCTCGGCCCCCAAAATCAAAAGAGATTAGAGCATTCTTGTAATTATCTAGTCTCTGTTGATTACGGTATAATATTGATTCTATGCAGTTCTAGGAGGTCCACCCTCCCAGGCTTTGCCTTCTTTATTTGAGAAGGGTTAGTTTATTGCTAATCGCCTGAGGGAACCTGCCAAAAATGCTGACTAGCTGCACAGACATCTTTTGCAGAGTTAGAGGGAACCTTTTCTTGAATGCTGACTTTTTTATCACACTTTTCGACCCTGATGTCACGGTTCTTGCAGTGAGAGATAACTATATACTCCCTATACTCCTTAAGAGATAGTTGCCTATTGGTGCGCTATGGCCCCACTATGATTCCAATCACAATTGATTTTACTAATATGTAGATGTACTCTTTTTATTTACCCATTACACGGTGAACATCTGATTCTCTGCTCATCACTTAATGTGAGTTACTTAATCTTTTAAGATGCCATTTTCTGGAAAGTAGACTCTTTGTTTATTTCCTAAATATATTTGTTTATGAAAATCAGACTTTTATAGTTACTGTTAGATGTAAAATCACATTCTGCCTAAATATATTTCTATGTTTCAAGGAAGACAATTCTTTTGTATTTTCAAATTATCTGTTCTTGTTGAGAGATATTGAATCTGCCCTTGTTGAGAGATATTGAATCTGACATGGCATTATGGGATGGAATTTCAACATGGCAGTTTAATAATCCGTTGTATTGTTTTAAATAAATCGTTTGAAAATATCTTCTAAAAATCGTTTTGATCTGGGGGGTTTTCTGCAGTATTTTGTGTCATAATACTCAATCCTTATAACAGTTATGGATGGCCGAAATAAACTGCATTTCTCCATATCCCTTTGACAGTAGTTCAATTTAATAATCCTTACACACATTTAGTCATGATAATCACACTTTTATCACTATGGATGACTTAAATAATCTATTATTTTTTGTTCATGTTTTACTACACTGTGTCAGCTCAATTAGTAACCCTGTCCAGCTTTGATCAGAAAAAAGGTCCAACGTCACCCTGACTAAATTAAATATTACTAAATGATATCTAGGACTTTCATATCTGAAGAATGGTGGAACCGAAGCTTAAAAGGACTGGGCACTGACTTTACACCTCCTAAATTTTACTATGGCTTTCATCTGTATATTGCTTTTAACATGACAACTGGTAATAATACCCCCTCTCCTCTCTCTATATATCCTTTCCAAACAAATTCAGAAAAAGGTATGATGAGAACTAAAGTAGATATTTGTATTGTTTTATTAAAGGCTGCACATTTGAAGACATTTTCTTGTCACAGAATCATTTTGAATGTTCATTCTAAAATGAATGAAATGATCTTTGAAATATGAAACAAGTGTCAAGTGCAAAGAACAGAAATACTATTAAACTGTCAGGCTTTCAGAGTTGAGTTATCTTTCTGCCTTCATAAATATTTTAAGTGGTCATCTAACGATGCTGAAAGACGTTTAGCATCAACCTCGTTCCTGTTTCTATACTTGTATACATTACAATATTATATGTACCAATTCAGCATTGCTCACGCGTTTTAGTGTCACTCTTCATGAATAAATTGAGATTGAAATTGAATATAGCTTAGATAGTTTTTATGAGTACTAAATAAATAATTTGGCAGAAACTCTCATACGAATCAAGGAGACGTTCTCGACAATCACTCTAACAGATTCTAACAGATTATTTTATGATTCTAGTAGATCCATCACTTCAGGACTTATCTTTTCACTCTTTGGGAAGAATTTGGTTTATTGCTAATTGTCGAAGATACTCCTACGATTCCAACAGGGCTGCTCAGGCAGTTTTGTGGGCCAGAGTTTACTTCCTCTTATGCACTAGATTTTCAATTCCCACCTTATCAACCTTGTGTCATACTTTCCTGTGGTCAGAAAATGGTAAATAAAAAGTATAGTGTCGCAAGCATAAGGCAGTCTTGGCAAGAAGATTTCAAAAACTAAGTTTACCACACAATTAGATTTTTTATAATACAGGGTGGCTGACTGGGATAGCTTCCGTCAATTCATTCATCTATGGCTGATTGTATATTCATATCTGATCTACCTCTGCATTCCATGTTTAAAAAGGATGTGTTCTCTATAGTATCAGACCTGACCGAATGCTTAATTGTAGGCATAGACCGATTCATACCATCCAAAAAATTCCAACAAAAACCCAACAGCCAGCCATGGTTCTCCCCAGAATGTACTGCTGCCATCGTGCACAGAAATCACTTTTTCCATAGCTACCAATGTAATAGATGTACTGAGACTAAAGCTGCTTTCAGGACTGCCAGCAACCACTGTAAAAGAGTAATAAAAAATGCAAGAGAGCTATGTGCTCAGTCTGTTAAATCCAAAGTAGTAGATCAGCGGCTTGGTTCACACCAGTTTTGGCAAATAACAAATAGCATCCTGAACAGAAGCATGCATTCTATCCCAACCATTATCAATGGACCAGAGGTCATCTCGTCAGCATCAGACAAGGCCAAACTATTTGCCAAGAACTTTGCAGCTAATTCTATCCTATGCAACGAAGGCCATTAACTCCTCATATTTCCTCCTATAGCACACAACACGCTAGGTAACATACAAATATCTGTGCGTGAGGTCGCCAAGCTAATCAAAAACCTTGATTCCAGTAAAGCAACTGGCCCTGACGGCATCCCAATTATAGTGTTAAAAAAAGCTTCAACCAGAACTTGCTCCCATACTTACAAAACTGTTTAAGCGTTGTCTTAAGGAGAAGTGCTTTCCAACACCCTGGAAAACATCATCACTATGCCTTGTATTTAAGAATTCAGGTGATAAGTCATCTCCCTTTCAGTACAGACCAATCTCTCCTGTGTGTCATGAGTAAGTTGCTGGAATCCATATTAAATAGAGAAGTAGTCAACCACCTCAGCAGAAATAACCTTCTTAGTGACACGCAATATGGTTTCCATTCTGCAAAATCTACAGCAGATGTGCTAACAGTTATATCTCATAGGATTAGCGAATCTCTCGACAAAGGCTTCCTTTCTAGAGCATTAACTCTTGACATATCAAAGGCCTTCGATAAGGTTTGGCATAAGGGTCTACTTCACAAGATTCCCAGCTACGGTATAACTGGAAATGTTTTCTCAATCATTAAATCATTTCTCTCTGATAGGCTCATAAGAGTAGTGGTTGACGGACAAAAATCAGAGGCCCACAGTATTAATGCTGGAGTCCCTCAGGGGTCCATCCTGTGCCCAACTCTCTTCCTGATCTACATCAATGATCTCCCAAAACACATACTTAAATCATTCGCTGACATCTATGCTGATGACATGACCATCTACGGCAACACATCAAAGGTCGTAAATGACAAAGTTCTCTCTGGTTCTCTCTCCTCTGATCTTGAGCGCGTGGTACACTGGGGGAAGAGGTGGCTGGTTACCTTTAATGCATCTAAAACCAAGCTCCTATCTTTACATCATCAACGCTCTGATCCCCATCTGGCATCAATTGAAATGGATGGCTCTCGTCTAGGGGAGGCACCGTGTTTTGACAAGCTTCTGGGTTTGACCTTCACTCTTGATCTGAAATGGAACACGTACATCAAGTCTGTTGCCAAGGTTGCTGGAAAAATGGTAGGATCCTTCTATCGCTCCAGAAGATATCTCACTACTGATGCAATTCTCTATCTATATAAAAGCCAAGTACGTCCAAGGATTGAATACTGCTGCGATATTTGGGAAGGAGCTGCTAACAACAGCCTATCCTGCCTTGACAGAGTACAAAATAGACTTTGTGGTTTAGTTGGGGATCCTTTTTCTCTTCCCTGCAACCTCTCTCGCACAGAAGATATGTTGCGAGCCTATCTTTGTTTTATCGTTATTTCCATGGCAGGCGCCCATCTGAGCTCCAATCTCTGGTCTCCCCTAACCAATCTTTCACGTTAAACATCCGTCTAGCCGAAACCACTGTCAAAAATTTTCTACACTCTTTATCTGTGTCTAAATTAAAACATAGATTCCACGAACAAAGCGTCTTTCTTAGAACTGCACGCCTGTGGAAATCTCTACCGCTTGCCTGTTTCCCTCCTGACTTCAACATGGATGTCTTCAAGTCCAACATAAACAAATTCCTGATGAACCGCCCCTCTAAGTAATGACACTTTATCAAATCTCCAATACTAATGAATACTGCAACACTATCCCACTGATTACTGTACACAAAATAACTTTTATCCCCGAGTGGCTCCTGGGCTTTGATAAGTGGTGACCTTCATGTAAACAAAAAAAAAAAAGATTTTGGAATGAAATTTGATTTGGGCAAAATGGCAAGTGCTCCATAAGGGCTGAGAAAAAGGTCCAAACAGAAAACATACAACTTGATGAAGATACTGACATTAAGGACCTAGAAGAACAGGGAAAAAATACAAAACAGAAAAGAACGATTCAAGTCAGCATGCCAAGATGAAAGTAAAAAATTGGCAGTGAATATATATTCCGTGTAAGGAAAATCTGTGAAACAAAACTTACAAAAAAAAAAAAGAAAGATCATTGCCATTAACCAACTAACGATGTCTGTGATAATATACAGCTTTGGCATTGTTGACTGACCACAAAGGGACATAAACAGACTGGACATTATAACACAGAAAATGTTGACATTGTACAGAATAACACACAGAAACCAGTGTCTGCTTAAGCTGTATTTGCTCAGAGGAGGGGGGGTATGAGTCTCAGAGAAATTAACCATCAGTATCATGTAAGCATTGTAAGCACTGGACAATTTCTGATGATGATGATGATGAGCTACCAAAATCTAAACCTCAAAATCGTACACGAAAATCATGAAACAAGAGCTGACAGAACAATCTCCATCACCAATCTGACCAAACAATTTCGACAAGACTCTTACAAATAAGACAAAATCAGAAAACAAGTCTACTTATGAAAACACAACGCCTTAATAAGTACAGGCCCATAAGAGTCGTTAAAAATACACCAAGAATTTCCATTGTAAAAAACTGGAAGAATAGGCCAACCAACAGCATGCTAAGCATTTTTGGGGTGAATTTATTCAGGAAGGAAGATAAGGGAGACTCTATAGACTGACTAAAAAGAGTATCACTCTGGGAGAGGATTATAATCGCTGCCAAAGATCAATGCTTGATGACCAATGTGCTTAAAAAGATAAGTGGTCTCAACAATGACAACAAGTGCAGGTTCTGCCACACAAAAGTAGAAAGTGTTAGCCACCTGACATCCACCTGTAAGGTTCTGCTGGGTGACGGGTTAGGGTTAGGGTTAGGGTTAGGTGACGGCTACTATGCAATGTGACACAATGGAGTGTGTAAATATCCCCATCGGACGATCTGTAAAAAGTTGAACATCGAATGCAGCAGCATGTTATGTGAAACATGTTTACCAGAAAGAACAGTTGGAAATAAGTCATGCACCATCCACTATGACTATGCAACCTGACATAGTGATATGAGACAAAAGGGGGAAAGAAGCAACCTTAGTAGAAGTTAGTGTCTCTAATGATGCTGGGTTAAACAGAGCTGACAGGGAAAAGATAACAAAATACCAAGGCCTTATGTACGACATAAAAAGAAATTGGAATCTTAGGAAGATCTCCATCATTTCAGTAATTATCGGGACTCATGAAAAAGAATTTTAAAAACTATTTGGTAGATATACCTGGTGAACTAATTGAAAGAAAGATTACACTTCAAGGGACGGTTAGAATCTTAAAAAGATCTTTCAATTGGAACATCTCAATTATCGAGTGAATGTTTGGCATCCGGTTGAACAAAATGGTAAGAAAATTTTTTTAAATGTAAAGGAGAGTTCAAATTACTAGACACTATCCTCGAGTGTTTTTGGTTTCTCTATACAAGGATTTGTTCGCACAAAAGTATACTTCATCTTACAAGCCAACCCTGAATAACATTCAAAATAACATAGCCCCCCCCCCTCAACATGGCTCATACGATGACTGATACGTTTTTCTCTAATGATGTTACCTCAAGTGACAGAACTTAGCTGGATACTCCATTAGACCAGATAAATTCTTGTTCTGGAATCCAGTAAAATCAAGAGATCAAAAGGAAGTCATACTACAACATATTTGGATGACCGATTGGTGAGATGAAAATTAATGTTCTTCAATTCTTTACTAGCTCAACATTTCTTCATTGAACACTTGGATATCTATGTATCTGACATAGAAATCAAGTGTTAGCCACTTGATTTCTGAGAACGTATTGAAGTCAAATGAAAACCCAAGTAGAGATAGATAATACATCCAGTTTGTCTTCTAGTATCAGTTGTGCTTTCCTTCTGTTTTTTCTTAATGCCTTGAGCACATCTTTATTTTGGTTAATGTTTAATCTAGCCATGCTTAAGCACGATAACACAAAATGTTTTAAAATATGGAAACTAAGATATTTTAATAGAATCATAACTCCACCCCTTCAATAAATTTATGATATGGAGGTGAGGACAAGAAAAGACAACTCTTTCAAATAAAATCCTCTCTTTGAACATATGATTTTGTTTAGCCAATCAAAACCGTGTATATCTCCCCCCTCTCTATCTAAAACAAGAAAAGTATATCCAAACTCTCATAAAAAGTCTTTTTATCATTTTTCTTGCTAAATTTTGGTAGATTATTCAACATAAAACAATTGAACCTAATAATGTGGCTGTCATAAAAGCTAGGGAAAGGGGTCAGTATTAGCATTAGGGACTCAAACGTACTCCAATATATGATAGAGGGACTAAAAGACTACTTTGTAAACAAACTATGACATTTTCTTTTAAATCACCAACATTTTAAGAATTAACCAATTGTAATGAAATATTGAACATTTATTTAATAAAGTATATATTTTATAAGGAACTAGTGGTGTTGACAGGGACAAAGTAAGGGGCTCATTGAATTTCTGCCATTAGACCTGAACATTATATTAATATTTTTATTTTGCAATTTTACACTATTAAATGTTTGTTCTGGTATCAGCGTGGTGAGTAACAGTACACACCAAATAGGACGTGAAGAGAACTTCCACTTTCTTTATGTATGTATGTATGTATGTATGTCTGCCTAAAACTTTCGACAGAAGCAACAAATTTCACAAGATCAGTATCATTTTAAAGTTCGATCCTTCGGATGACAAATATCGAAAATTGGTCAAAAACATTAATTCCTTCACCCTCAACTGGGCACTTTTCCACAGGGAGGGTCGATTTTTTCGCTGACATGTTTTGCAAGTCATTCAACCCTCACATTCACAACGTCACTTAAAAGGCGTTATTTCGACCACCTGTGACATCACAACCACGGTAGGCACATCGGTAAGACAGTTTGTGTTTTTTTTTCACCTCTTTTTCCTCTGCCGCATTACGGGTTCGAGCCTGCTTACTACTCCTATTTTTTTATTTTTGCGCAATTTTCCTTTATTTTATTTTTTGGCTCAACCAACACACTTACACACACCTCCACTTTCTTTTCTGCCTTTGCGTCACAGGTTCGAGCCTGCCTGTTTACTACAACTTTTTATTTTTATTTTACTCAACACACACCTCCAAATACCCGGACAACGCCAGGCACCCAGGGTAGTTAAAAAATAAAAAGGTTTAAAATCTACTAAAAATTAAAATTTTCTTTTCAACGAAACGGACTGAAATATATCTATCTTTTGTTACAAGAGCATTAATGTAGGAGAAAAAACTCATATTACTTTATATATCAGATATCAGTTTTCAAAAAAAGTAATACTTGATTTCATAGTAAAAAAAGAAAAAACATTTTCGTTCAATCTTCTCAGACATGAATACCCACTGAAGGGTGCCTGTGCATGAAATTATTGTGGCCAGAGTTGCACAATCTCCAACCACACCACTCCTAAGTTGGCACTGTTTTAATTCCAGTTGCAAATATATATAAGTTCAGGACAACTGGAAACAATGTCGAGATAAGTGGAAAGCAGATACCACGTTTAGTCTCAAATGGTCACCCATCTGGTACTGGCCAGGCTCATCATTACTTAACTTGGATGATTTTGCAAGGACCGGTGTTAACGTGATTGTGCCATAAGAGCAGCATTTATCAAATGACCTAATAATATTTATCAAATGACCTAATAATATTTATCAAATGACCTAATAATATCTATCAAATAACCTAATAATATTCATCAAATGACCTAATAATATTTATCAAATGACCTAATAATATTTATTAAATGACCTAATAATATCTATTACATGACCTAATAATATTTATAAAATGACCTAATAATATTTATTAAATGACCTAATAATATTTATCAATGACCTAATAATATTTATAAAATGACCTAATATCTATCAAATGACCTAATAATATTTATCAAATGACCTAATAATATTTATCAAATGACCTAATAATATCTATCAAATGACCTAATAATATTTATCAAATAACCTAATAATATTTATCAAATGACCTAATAATATTTATCAAATGACCTAATAATATTTATCAAATGACCTAATAATATTTATCAAATAACCTAATAATATATATCAAATGACTAATAATATTTTTTCACCTCACACACACATACATATAAATTGGATTCTTTATTACAAAACGGTTAGAAAATAGTATTTTAAAGTGATGCAAGTGATGAGGATGCTGGTTTGTTTTGGGTCATCATCAGCCGTACTCATTTACACTATATTTTTTTAATTCATATTTACAACGATCCGCACTCAAAGGTGATGGAACAACAAATGCATTCATTTATGAACTTGTGATTTCACTGAACAGGTTTAAAAATAAGAAATATTTTATTTTGAAAGGAAATGACACTTGCAATCAGAACAACAATCACTTCCAGGCGAATACAAAACAACCTTTGTGTTTAAGATCCTGTCTTTACAATGAATCTGATTGAAACAGAACACATCCATCTCCTGGCGAATAGAGCCCGCAGTATGATCGCCAGCTGGCTCAAATGACAAATTCCACTCTTTATTTTACTCAGAACAAAAAAAAATGTCTCACAGTAAGTCAGAATATTTTTCTATATTTCGACTTGCAATCAGCACATCAGTCACTTCTAATTGAATGCAATGCAATAGATCGTCTAATTAAAGTTATGAATGTGTGACCTCATGTTGCTCCACTGATAGGCCACCGACCCCAGATGTTGTGTGGTGTGTGTCATAGATTTTTCGTTCATCTTCTTATCGCTTTATCATCATTTTCTCACTGGAAACTGTCGATGAGGACGCACACGGATCCACAAGTATTAAACTAAAACAAACACTGGAAAAACATGGATGCCGTTACTTCACATACATATTGGTTGGAATCTGGATGTGTGTGAAACACGCTGAGGTCCACTTTTATATCTAATGTCGAAGCCGTCTTCATCTGTTAGTTGATTAATTCATCTCCATTTGTTCAAGGGCTCTTAATCTGGTCCAAACCATGATCTGTTTTCAGTGGCATTCAAACTCCAACTGTCCACCTCGGAATTTAAGCCTCAACTGACTAAGCGTCCGACTGCCCCTTCCTTGCCAGGTGTCGATCCTATTGTTCGATCTCATTGTCATCACACCCTAATTTAAATCTACCCTTATTTCTCTTTGTCTATATTAAGAACAAATTCCTATCCATTGTCTATTGATAAGTCCCTTTATTACTCGCTAAACTTACTTCCTTTTCTTTTGTCATCTATCTTTTTCTTTTGTTCTTTTCCTACCTCTCCAGCACTCAACGATCACAGTTGAATATAGTATCACAATTGCACCATAAGCCAGACTGCATCAAAACATCTCCTTCCACAGCACAAACGGTCCATCAACTTAGGACCCAGATGCTCATCTATATCTGAGACCAGCAGAAATCATAAAATTTTCCTAATGAACAAATCCTACAGCTTAAATGTCAAAATTTTCTTTCTCTGTTTTACTTTTATAGTTAAATAGACATAGAAATCGCAATTTTATTTTGAACCACACATGTACCATTTAAGAATAATTGGCTGTTTAATCATAGGACATAACGATTGACTGACCATAGAGGTTTATTAGCTTAAGTTGCTATAACTTCTGTGTGACCTTAAGTGAATCTCAATCTCAGCATTTACAATTCTCGATTTTATTATGTTGGAAATATTTAGATATGTTTCAAATATTCATTAATGGCTGAGTTCCAAAATGTGATATTGAGAGTAAGTCCAAGTTGAGGTCGGTTGTCATTATGGCTAGTGAAGTCCTATTTTCAAAACCTGTGACTAAATGCAGGCTTAGTTTGCACAACAAAAGGAGAGTTTAGTGATCAAACTGAGCAATCTGAGTGAGTTAGGCAATTGGACCGTCTCACGACTAAAGAGATCGAACAGAACAGCGCCTGTGAACTTCTTTAAATAAGCTTAGGGAACCTATGCTCTGCTCGCATAAGAGATTGTTTCTGATTGGTTAAACCCCAATCGAAATTAATTATTTGCTCCAATCAGCGCTAGCTTACAAGTCAAGCAGATATTTCAAACATCGTTCATAGTGACTTGTTGTTTCGTTGTTGTTGTTGTTGTTGTTGTTGTTCTTCTTCTTCTTCTTCTTCTTTTGTTGTTTTTGCTGTAGTGGTTGTGGTTGTGTTGCGTCATTCATTCATTTATTTTTAATGAATCAGATGATTATTGTTGGCTTTGTTTTTCTGATCTTGTTAGAATTATTTCTAGAAAGACATCGGGTATTTGGAGAGATCACATGAAAGTTGTCAAACAACAAGTGGAACAAATTGGACTTGAACTTGGCACATCCAGGTTGTTAATCCGTGTTGTTAACTATTTAGCCGCCATCTATTTTCTGTTGCTGCCGTTATTTACGTTGGAGTAGAGATTACGACTGTTACAGATGTGCATTCGTACTCAGCTTGATTGGATAGTAATTGGATCATTATTTCTTAGTGGAACTTGTTATGTTATCTCCAGCATTCTGGTGTCATCTGAAAAATTTCTACTTGTGGCAAACGAGCTGTTGCTTTTATTTCATTCATACGTAAAGCATTCTAACTGATTCAGAGAGGCCGATTAAGATTTTAGATTGAATTCCTTGTTTTTATGTTTTCCTTGTTTGTACTTTGATTCTCACACACGATTTTGTTAAAAATGATTATATATGTATATTTATATATATAAACACACATTTATATATGTATATTTATATGTAAACGCATACGCACACCCTTTTTCCACTTTGCGAGTATTGCATTGTGGCAAGAAAAAGAAATGAAAGGAAAGAAAAGGAAAAAACGAATCAGAACAGGAAGAGAAGAAAAGGTAGAAGCTTAACATACCAATAATCAATTAAGTTTCCTCCTGTTTTATTGTGCTTAGTACATTTTCACTCAAACAGAGGATAAAGCAATTTAATAAATTCAACAAGATTTTGACCTGACAATAATTCATGATCGTCTATAAACATCAAAAGAAATTGCAAAGATTACAAGCGCCATGTTTGCACCTTTTATCATTTTGAAATTATTTCACTGAGAAATATGAGAATATTATTGTACTTAATGTAGCTATCAAATGTTTATGTTATTGTAGATGCGTAGCATGCTATAAATATATTTGTGCACGTTTATCTCTGTGAATATATATATATATATATATATATATATATATATATATAGAGAGAGAGAGAGAGAGAGAGAGAGAGAGAGAGAGAGTGTGTAGATGCTTATACGTGTGTGTGTGTATATATATATATATATATATAATTGGTTGAGAGATAGATAAATTGTATATATATATATATATATATATATATATATATATATATATATATATATATATATATATATATATATATATATATATACCTGTGTAAGGTTCGTGAGAAATAACCTCAGCAAAGTACTCGATTACAAAGAAAATATCAGAAAAGAGCGTAATATTTATTTACTAGCACTTACGAACTTCACGGAATGAGAAATATGTTTAATTAACAAATGTGTTTTGATAAAGCTGATATTTTTCTGGCTTAGTACAAGAAATTATTTTTTAAGACAGAAAAACCAATAGCATGCAACAAATATGAGTTTGCTAACATTTCCAAGAAAAAAAGTCTCAATTGTATTTTAAATATAGAACTAACCCAAATGTAATAAATTAATAAGTAAATAAATAAATACCCAGAAAGTACTATTGTGTTACATAGCTCCACACAAATAATAAAATCATATTGTACTTAACTTCTAAATCTGACCCCCAAGATCGCCATGGGCATGGAATATGTGGCTATATTAAAGATGGCTTCCCATGTGGTAGGGACATCTTCAGAGAAGATCCTAAAAAGTTTATATATATGCGAGTTTATTACAAGGTTTACTAAGCAAATAAAAAGGAGACACGCTATAGTTTAACATAAATGTGGATATGTAGATACTACCTGCAGCTTATACCTTCCCCCTATATTGTATTATTTCTGTTCACTCTTGACACCGGGGCTCTTAAAATGTCCGTTTGATGTCTTACACCTTGGAGAGAAAGCTATTTTTAGTTTTTGTTGTAGAGTGATGGTGTCACAATAAAAACACTAGTTTCTAGTCAACCACATAAACAGTTTAGAGGTAGTTTTTGACTCATAACCCAGCCTCGTAACCACTTTCCGCTATATTGGACTTATGAAATACATTTTTATCCAAATTGTGTGAAGTCCATAGGATTGAATGCTGGTGATGGGGTCTCTTTCGAGCTTCGTTTTTCATGAAGTGATTCTGCCTTTCCCTTTTCATTTCCATACCTTCCACTAATTTTCGCAACAATCACCTTGCTATTTCATATACTAACATCAGAGGTCTCAGGATGAACTTTCCTGATGTCCAGTCTTTTTTCTTCGGCAAATCTTATATTCTTGCTCTTTGTGAGTCTAATCTAGACAATTTATTGATAGCAACGATTTATATGTGAATAGTTATTTGTCTATTGTTCTGAACTTTCTTCTATTCATCCTCTCGAAATTATTTAATCTCTGTTTATCAAAATCATGTTCCTTTCTTGTTGGAAAGAATCCACTGTTGTCCCTGTCTTTAAAAATGTTGGTGATCGATCTAATCCAAGTATCATACGCCTAGTTTAACTCGTTCGTATTCATCAATTCATTGTTTTGATACCTCGTCGTAATACAGCGTAATACTGTTTCAGAAGTTTCTTTCGAAGAAATGCGGGATTGTGAAATTCTCTTCATGCTGACTGTTTTCCCCTTTTAGTTTTAACTTTTTTTTTTCAAATTAAAATCAATAAGTATCTCCTGTTTTGGTGAAAATATTCTTTTGTTCTTCTTGCATTAAGCGACTTCAAACCTTGTCTAGAATGATTTCCACAGAAATGCTACTGGGTTTACTATCCTAATATTAAACACTTTTCTAATTATCATTTTAGGTATGCAAGATGAATCTGCATGTGCATCGTTTCCATAGTTATAATTGCGGTGAAAGCATGCATGGTAACATGGTATTTTAGCCTGAGAAAAACTGACTAGAATATTCGTCACAATTTGTCTAAATGAATCTCAGCTGCAGCCCACATTAACAATATGTTTATGTATTTATATTTCATTTGTTAATATCTTGTTAATTAAAAGATTGGTAAACAATTATGAAATTACTGTTTGTTTCCACCAATTAACTGAACCCAAAAGATGTCAGATGGAAACCATAACTCTAATCATTCAATTAACTTATTTTGTTTGATATTTTACACATTGCCAATTTTAGATGGTGCCTGGAAGGAAGAATGAGATGAGAAATGGTGGGAGTAGTGAAATAGAACAAGTAGCAGTAACAGTAGTGGATTTATTATTTTAAATAAGATTCAAAGAATGGATCAAAGTTATTCGGTTAGTAGATGTAGTTGAGCTAGTAAGTTTAGTTCACAGAGGAAGGCAAAGGAAAACATGAAAGGAAGTGGACTTGAAGAAAGAAGGATAAATAAAGGCCTGGTCAGAAATAGGTTGGGTTGAAAGCTCATTTCTAAAAGTTATCCAATGCATGCAAACATATAAAACGAACGTTAAACCGATGATGATGATGATGATGATGATGATGATGATGATGATGATATCATTGTGTATAGTGCTCAAGTAACTAGTTGCGTCGAGATAATCTAATGGGACACAAGTTTTTTTTTAGTTTATCTTAAAATGTTGCTACCATTCATGATTTATGACGTCATCTATTTTCAAGCATTATATATATTTATTTCTTAATAATTATTCGAATTTCTGTTCTTTTTCTTGTCTCCTTTTCTCTCTTTTTCTCTTTCCCTCCTTCATCCTTTCTCCCTTGCTCCTTCTCTTTCTTTCTCTTTCTCTCTTTTCTCCCCTTCCCTTGTCTTACATTCATTGCCTTTTTCTTCTACCATTCCTTTTATCTACATTTTTTTCTCTTTTTCTCTTAATCTTCTTTTTCTACCTCTGCCCACTACATCTCTTTATTTACGCCGACATCATAAAAGAATCCCCCCTCTCCTACTCTTTCTGTTAAATGACGTCATCGTTTTGTAAAAGAATCCCTTTTACCTTCTGTTTTAATGGATTACGACATCATTTCGTGATGTCATCCAATGGGCACTATGACTTTATAACATCATCCAGTATGTATACCTTTTATGACGTCATCTAACATGAACATTTAACAAATAAAATTACATCATTCACTGTGCACGGATGCAAACAGTCAAGCAAAACTAACAGTTTTATAAGAGGTTTTATAAGAAGAACGTGATAAAGTGAGAGATAATATGCGTAATCAAGTGAAATTATGTTAGTGGAAACAAATTTTACATTCATCTTTTGAACTGGATGTGTTTTATATTATCGCATTTTATTCATTCTAATTATTAAAAGAATGTTGCATTACTGCATTTCTTTAAAGAATAATTACAAAAACCAACGTTTAAAAATATAATCAAAGTATATTTTTATTGCTTGCTTTCTGCAAACGAGGGGCAAAGGAAGATTGGATATTGACATAGGTTGATCTCTCAAACTAGCTAGTCAATGGAGTGTTCTATCACAATTTGGCCTAGTTAATATGATACTCTTGGACACCGTAGAGGACATGGCTCCCATCCATTTTATTGCTTATTTATCGACGAGTGTATTCTACTTTGCAGATAATCTTCGAAATCATCAGGTATTTATTTTCCGGTTGATGGTATCAATCAATCTGATCTTGTTTTTTCCAGCCAGTGGCATGTCTGTGTCAAGTAGGGTTTTTTTTTTGGGGGGGGGGGGTTTACTGCCAAATTCAGTTTCCAGTACCGACATACAACAAAATATAAATTTCTATATATTTAAATAAAAAATTACTTTTTAATTATATTAAAGCAATAATTTATAAAGATTACCTTTTTTTATTTATTAATACTAAACAAATTATATGATTTAAGTTTCGAACAGATAATATTCATATTTTTGACAGCAAATAGTCACATTGATTTTAAAATAAGTAAAATAAGTTAGATTAAAAAAAACAAAAAAACTTCTACTTGAATGGGTATAATGGATGCCATCACAGACAATGGAATTATCCATGCAGAGTTGAATTACATGCTAATACCATCGAGAAAATTATAAAGTTATAATTTTTCTCCAATTTTTGTTAAGTTAACCATATTTAATACATTGTATTTATAATTATTATTAGAAATAGTAATTTTAATAAATACAGAATAAGGAATACGCTAAGGAATCTTAAGAGCTTATGATTATTTATTATTTTTAGTATAAGTAGTAGTAATATCAATAGTAGTATTAACATTTGTGTGCCCCTATGATATGTTATGATTTGTGTGTCCCTATGATATGCTTCATGCCAAATTTTATACAATTCTTATAAGTAGTTTTAAAACCTATAAATGATAGAAACATTATAATATGAATAGAGGCATTTGATTAGCATCTAGGTGTAAAAATTTATTTTTCAAAGCATTTTTGGTCCCCCGACAAAAAACGGGTGGATCTGTAAATTCACCCTTGTTTGTTCGTCCGTTCGTCTGTCTTCATTTTTCTCAATAACTACGCTTTGGAATTTTTTTAAATTTTGCACAAACATTAAACATGATATAAGTAAAAAGTAACAGAACGGATTTTCCGGGAAAACTCCAGTTGCTCCTTTAGGGGTGCCTTTCAGGTTAAAATGGCTAAAATTGACACTTTTGTGCTTATTAAAAAAAAAAAATTGATGACTTGGATTTTTATAAAACTTTCTGAAAAGTTTTAACTAACTGATTTCTATATAATTTTCTTTGTCTATACTTCGCGATAACTCTTGGGTGTGCCCCAGTGGTTCTTTTAGGGCTTATAAAAACACTCCATTTTTGGGACTATTTTACCATATCTGTCCAAAATTTTCTGTGTATGTCTATTTAACAGTTTTGCATGGTGCTGAACTCAAATTTAAAAATGTTAACGCCTTGGGGACTTTTGGGGCTAAATGCGAGGATGCAAATGATGGACTTAGTCATTTTTCTTTTTTTTTTTGCATAGTGCAGAACTCAAAATTATATGATATGGTCTAAAACTGCCCCGTTTGTTCATTTTCACCAGGATTGGACGTCCCCTGGGGACTTTTGGGGCTAAATGGAGTGGGGTGGGGGACAAATGCTTAACTTAGTCATTTTTTTATGCCTCGTTCACTGTATACTCATGGGGGACCATGCATGCTTCACTATAATATATTTATATAAATTTAGTAAATTACAGTGGAATCTTAGCCTTTTGTTTTCAAGTTGAAAATTATAATAATGAAAGGTCATCATCATCATCATCATCATCATCATCAATTTACTCTATTTGCTCTATATCTGGCATGTGTTGCAATTTACCCCTCTTTCCATCACATCCATTTTTATGACTTGCTCCCTTGTTTTCTTTGGCGTTCTTCTGTGAACTGAACTTGCCAACCCAACTGCTCTACATCTACTAACCCAAGAACTCTCTTCCATTCTGGACACATCTCTTTATACTATTGATATTTAATCTTCCTCTGAGGTCATTAGATATAAACTTCTCTTTAAGATTGATTGTATCATTTTCATACAATTTCCTTAACCGTCACTAGTCAGGTTTCACTTCTGTACATCATCACACTTTGTATACATACCTGATAGAATTTCCCCTTGATCGACTATGGTAACGGCAGAAGTTCCTTAAACTTACACCATTTACTCCTAGCTCATGCAATCACACTAGCACCTGACCCACCTTGTGTTCCAATGGTATCACCAAATAACCAAGCTTTTTGACAACCTCAATAGCTTCACCATCCAAATATACTTTCTCCACATCATCTGGAAGACCTCCTTCTCTTACCATCTTAAGAAGGACATTTTAGAGCCATTTTGCTCTGTGGCTCAACATCTTGAACATCAATGTATAGCGATTACATTTTGTGAAAAACTATTTTCTTGTGATGTAAACCTACATTGAGTGATTGGAATCTCTTATGAGTAGGGATACATTTCTATTGGACTACTTGTTCAATGTCCCCACAAAAAAGTAGAGATTTACCAAAGTCAGGAAGAGACGTATCGTCACTTCTTACAGGAAAAATGGAACTTATTCAAACCTTTGGCGTCAACCCTTTTAGTAACTATTATGTTGTTTTATTTAACTTTGTTTCAGTTCTGCCCAGTTTGGCTTTATTATGTAATGCAAAAATACTCTTTCTGTGATTTCTAGTTCTTCCAAGAAAAATCTTCCTTAACAGCTTACAAAGATAGAATCAACAAAACCTTAATTACTTCTGAAAATCTACCTTTCAAGATGGCTGTTATTAGGATTTATCCATTCACGTATAATGGAATTTGCTAACTATTATATAAGCCACAAAGCTAATACTCTCGTAGGGAAACATCGCGATCTAACGCAAGACTAAAGACTGTCTAACTTACCAGTCGGAAAGTACTGACAACCTTTCTTTGTATTTCACTTTCTTGTACAATATATTTATATATTTAATAATTTATTTATATTTTATATATAATTTATATATGTTCTTTCTAACTAAACTTGTTGTTTAAGTCTTCTTTTATGACCCTTCCTTAGGGTCATAGCAATGGCCTTTTCAACTGATAATTCCATTTTAAACGAAACAGCAAAAAGCATCATTTGACGGAAGATATATACAAGGATGTTACGGGTCGCATTGAACATTAGAGAAAACGCCCAATTAACCAAACGTCTTCCTCCTACTTCGGCTTTTTATTCACAAATAATGGAAAAATAAGTCAAAAGCGAGAGAGAACAAAGAAATTCATTTAAGACATTTACATGCAGCAGGTTGCCTGCAAGCATATGCAAGTCTTTGCAGATAGTCAATTGATAATTGAATTCTGCATCTGTGTGTTCACAGAAATAAAATAAGAATAATTTTTTAGAACCAAAAGCAAATTTTACATGTTCTTTTTTCTTATGGTGTCTTACATATAATAGCAACGATTAACTAAGAAATAATATTAATCGTAAACAAGCAGCAGCATCCCCGTTAAAATCCAACTTTTTCTCACCATGATAGAAACAGTGGCAATGTGGTAGTGCCAGAGCTATGCTGTTGGGAACTCCTATGACAGACAAGTTTGGCACCAAACACTATTAGGGCCACAACCCGGTTAGCAGAACTGGTGAAATTCCATGAGTTAACATCAGAATCTATGGTTTTTCTCTCTGCATGTGGCAACGATGTGTCACGTGTGGAACCAAAAATCAATGGAGTGGCAGTAGAATGTTGCTTCTATCTTCATTTCTTTACGTTGTCTGAGCAAAACCTTCCCCAGCTTTGCATACAAATTTGAGGAAAATAGCTCGAAGTTGCTTTGGAGTTATTAAAATTTGAAAGGTTAGAGTTTGGACACTAAAAACCTACAATCCTACAAATTAAAAAATAACTATAACAAACGGAAAAGACTTCATGTGGACCAAACAATTCAGAGGCACAATCTTTGTGAACTCTATGCAGAAGTTTAACTTACTTAGCAAAATCAGCAACAACAACAACGACAACAACAACAACAGCAGGTTAGAGCAACGAAAGTAAACTAACCGATAAATTACAAATAACCTTTCAGAGTCTGTCACCACTCGTCTTAATACTAAGCTATGCTACAATTAAATTGAAAAAAAAAAGTGAAACTTGTTAACTTGTTGTTAACTGTTACCTGACACTTCTGTCAATTTTTCCCCCAATATTTCAAGATTTCAGGGTGTGAATGATCCACCTAATACAGGGTTTCCAAACTTCAGGACACCATGGAGCCTCTGAGCAGGGCAAAGGTTTTCACAGAAAACTAACAAGATAATTTTAACTTGTTGCATTTTTTGCTAATAAAAAATGAATAATGAAATATCCAGTGCCATTTAATTTTTCCATATAAAGCATTTGGTCCTTTTTAAGAAAGGGCTTCTCATGTCACTCAGCCCCACTCACGGAATTCTAGAGCTCCCACTGGCCTAATAGATGTCTTCTTGAACGATGGAATTGGTTACACGAAATTCATATCCTATCAGATTTATTATGGCCATTTCCATGTTTATGCTGCTGAGAAAGTGTGTCGTGGAACAACAGTGAAAATAAGAACAATCAAGTCGAGGTTCGGTTAAGGAACAAGTGTATTAACAATAATGTACAAAGATAGGATAGCGTGTATATCTGCTGGGCACTCGACTAGCAGTTGAAGTGCAGTCGCATCTCTCTCACCGGTGTTGGAATTACTAGCGCTATTTTTAGTGCTAATCGGTTTAAATTCCTCTGTTTAAGAGAGGCCAGTATAACACCCTCCTTTGAAAATATCTCGTCTGGGATTAATAACGTTTTTGTTTTGGGTTCACCCTAATCAATTTTGTTGATTTCCATTTTCTATTTGATCTTCTGTTCTCCGGAGCTGTCTGTATGGGCACCTGAAAGGTATCAAATACTGTACCATGATGGGCGATCTGATCACCTCACTGTTTGAGTATCTTTTCCGAATAAGGTTAGTGTGACGTTTGTGCACGAAGTCTGGTCTCTTAATCATGTAGACCATGTTGCCTATTTGTTTCTCAACAATGCCGGACTCCCAGAAAGTCTTATTACTTTGGTGAATCTTGTAGAAGACTCTTTCGCCAACTTTATATCGTTTTTTTTTAGGTTTGACCTATCCTGGTTTGGTAAGAACTTGTGAAAAATCGATCTAACTTTGCGTCCGAGCATAACCTCAGCAGGTGTCTCCAACATTTCGATGTTTGCATTCGAAGTGACTCTGTAGACTTGTAAAAACTGTTGGATTGACTTATCCGTCGGCGACTCACTAGCTTTTTTCAGAGCTCTCTTGAATGTGTCAACGAATTTCTCTGCTTGTCCATTACTTCTTGGGTGGTATGGTGGAATGGTTATATGCTCGATTAGATGATCCTCGCAAAACGCGGTAGACGTAAATTGTGTTCCATTGTCTGTAACAATGCAGTCTACTACTCCAAACCTAGCAAATAGTTCATACAGGAAGTTGATAGTTACATCGGATGTGGGATTCTTATATTTTAATACTTCCGGCGATTTAGATAGGCTGTCTACAACAATAAGATAGTAGACCCCATCTAGCGGTCCTGCAAAATCTAAATGAATCCTAGACCAAGATCGGTCTGGTTTTGCCCACGATCCAAATTGAGTCAAAGAAGCTATCATAGCTAATGTGCATCCTCTACACTCCCTGATTTTTCCTTCTATATCCTTGTCCATGTTTGGCCAATAAACGAAAAGGCGCATAAGGCTTTTCCTTCTTGATATACCTGGATGTCCTACATGGAATTCCTTGAGCATTCTTTTCTGTAATGTCGCAGGAATTACGACCCTGTCGCTATATATCAGGACGTTATCGCAAATTGAATAAATTTCTTCATCTAGTTCCGTTATTGTTGATCCTTTTTTTCGTGCATATAATAAATTCGTCCACCTCTGCCTTACTCTTAATCTCATCAAGCGTTACTGGAAGTTCTCTTATTGTGTCACATAACATATTTTTTACTTCAACTTCCGCTTGAATAGCTGCTATTACCATATCCTCCAATGGTTCTTTCTGCTTAGGTATTAACCTCGATAACCTGTCTGCATGACCAAATATTTTTGAAGGTACATATTCCATTTGAAAATTGTAATTCAGAAGTATGGTACCCCATCTTTGGAGTCTATTCGCCATATGTTGTGGTAGTTCCTTTTTTGATCCGAAAATCGTTAATAATGGTTTGTGGTCTGTTTGTAATAGAAATTGCCTACCGTGCAGATGAAATTTCTTTACTGCGAATATAATGCTTAGTGCCTCGTTTTTCAATTTGAGTAGTTCTTTTCGGCTGGCAAAAGTGATCGGGATGAATGTGCTATGGGTTTCACTTTTCTATCATCCATTTTGTGCAAAATGCATACTCCTATGCCATAGGAGCTGATATCGCTTGCAACTATAATTTCACGCTTGGGATTATAATGTGCCAGAAACAAATCAAATGTTAATCTCTTTAATTTCCCAAAATGCTTCTTCGCAGTCTTGCGTCCAGAACCATTTTTGGTCTTTCCTTAACAGTTCATTTAAAGGTGACCTTAGTTTATGCATATTTGGCACAAATACATTGTAGTAATTTACCAAACCTAAGAAAATTTGTAAAGACACAATATTTTCTGGAGCAGGCATATTCTTTATTGCACTCAATCTATCTGGATCCGGCCTTCTTCCATGTTTATCGATGATTTGTCCCAAGTATTTTATTTTCTCCATGAAAAATGTACATTTTGCCTGTTTTACTTTAAATCCATAGTCCTGGATCCTTTTGAATACTTGGTTTACATGAGCTTTGTGTTGTGCTTTGCTAGCGCTTTTCATTAACACATCGTCCAGGTACCCTACTGCGAAATCCAACCCATTTAACATAATGTCCATAATTTGCTGAAAAATCGCAGGGGCGACTTTGACCCCAAAAGGAAGTCTGTTAAACTTGTACAATCCCTTATGGGTATTAATACATAGCAGCTTTGAACACTCCTCATTGACTGGAACTTGTAAGTACGCGTCACTGAGGTCGATTTTAGAAAAATATTTCCCTCCACTCAGTTTCGCTAATATCTCTTCAGGGCTCGGAAAAGGATAATGGTGATCTTGTAATGCCCTGTTTAAGCCTGTCGCAAAGTCGGTGCAAACCTGAATCTCCTTACTCTTCTTTTTGATGTAAACCGTTGGTGCAGCCCACTCACTGTGATAAATTTTTCCGATGACACCCATATTTTTGAGTCTTTCTCACTCACCGTCTATCTGTTCTATAGCAGTGTATGGAACATTTCTTTTCTTTCTGAACACTGGCTGTTCATTTACTGTTACGTCAAATTTTGCTACCGCTTTTCTGTACCTTCTCAAACCGCCTGAGAATACGTCTGGGAAATTCTCTTTTAACTCCCTCTTAAGTTTTTCTGCCTCCACATTCGAATTCTCAACCTTTTGGCAAAATGAGCTTAAATGCAGATCCCATAGTCTTAACTTTTCGAACAGATCAGTTCAAAGAGGTTGTTTGATTTTCGAATGGCAAAAATTCTTTGCTTTTTCGGCCCTGTTCTGAAAAAAAATATTTGTAATTTTTTCGCCACTGACGCTTCTCGTCGTTTTATGTGATTTAATTATAGTGGGTCTCCCAAGCCTCTTCCATGTCTGTACATTAATAATGGAAATGTCAGACCCACTATCAAGCTGTAGCTTTACTTTCGTTTAAAAAATTTTGACCTGTACATATTTCCGGATATTTTGTTCCTCAGGTTTAATTTTCGTGAGTTTAATGGATGTCTTTCTACCAGATTTTTTTTCTACAATGCGATGCTTTATGCCCTTTCTGCTGGCAGTTGTCACATTGTTTGAACTTGTAGGGACACTCGTTGTACCAATGTTTCCACACCTCCAACATGGTCCAGGTGGATCTTTTCCCTGTTTCTTTCTCTGGTTATTTTTTGAAGTCAAATTTTTCTTTTGATGGATCTTTTTAATATGCGACACTCCGCTTTCCTCTATGTCACGACTGTCTTGTTTCAACGCAATAAACCGCTCACAGTCTTCTGCTAAGTTTTGTAGTTTTAAATTCAGTTCGTTTTCGAGTTTATTTAAAACACAACTCCTGATTTCAGCATCTTTATTTAAGACCAGCCTTGCACAAATATTAAACATTTAAAATTATCTGCTGATAATTACACCAGTTTAAAATTGTCACAATGCTTGTTCACTATACTTGCATAAGTAGTGTAGTCGTCTTCCTCTCTTCTAGTAACATTCATACATTTATATCACCTATGGAAAAGAGACGTTTTTGCAGAAAACAGTTCTGTAAGTAGCGTAATTGTTTCTTGGAAGCTCAACTCACTGTTTTTTTTTAGGGGGGGGGGAGAATAAAATTCACGAACTTTGTATGGTCGGCTGTTCCCAATTTCCTTAGTAAAAGCCTAACATTTTTCGCGTCTGACCAGGTACTACAATTCGATATAAAATTATCCTCATATTGTCTATAGTACTGGACGAAAGTGACATCGTCTTCTGGATTATAATTGAAATTTTCAATAGCGGCCTACACAGCTGTTTGAGAAAATGTGTTATGATTATCGTCCGCTTTAATAACTGTGTCGCCTCCAGAATTTTTCTTTGTTCCTCCTGTTTTCATCAATATTTCCTCAAAGCGTTTCTGTTGTTGAAGAATTTTTTCTTCAAATGCTTGTTTGAATCTCTCTTCTCTTTTTACTTGTTGTTGAATTTGCTGCTTTTGCAATGCGAGATTTTGCTCTGCCTCGAATTGGAACAATTTCAACAGTGAATCATTGAATTTCGCATCCATCATATAAATTCAGTTTACAATTTACGCTTGTATTGAATAAATATTCCTTAGTAAAAAAAAAAAAAAAAAATCAACCCAGTTTTCTTTCCCAATTCTTTTGTTTGAAGAACAATAGTTTAGCAGTCCTTTTGTAACTTAATTTGTTGAACGCTATATTTCTAGTCTTACTAGAAACAATCCAGTGAAATAACATTTTTTTAACATTTTTTTTTTTGCACGCGTTTTTACGTAGCAGAAATAAAATCCGACGAATTTGTATGGGAAATTTTTAGTTTAAAATTTTTTTTTTTTTAATCCTTTTTGCCGTTTGCAAAAAAATGACTTGTTCTTTATGTGCTTGCTAAGCACAAATGACGTACGCGAATAATTATTTTTCACGGTCTGTCTCTTTTTCTCTTGACAAAGTCAAGCCTGTTTTTTTTGTTTTTTTTTTCAAATCCCAGATGTTATCGAAATAAAGAAAAGCTTACACGGTATTTGCTAGTTGGTTTTGGACATTTAACTTTGCAGAAGAAAATTCTTAGCATAGGGAAAATGGCTTATGGTGAAGAAAAAACGAACCATTTTTCCCTTTCTAACAGACTTGGTAAGTGCGTTCAATTATTAAATAATTAACAACCTTCGCGTTTTTCGCTGTAGATTTTGGTAGCAAGTTTTTTTCCCGTCGCCAAATTACTATTGTAGTAATTAATTCGCTGTTAATCCTTGCGTATTCAAATATCTGTTGAAATGACGAAGGTGTTCTGCCGTAAAGATTTTATGAATCTTTATCTCAATCACTTTTGGTGATTCTCTGCAGTGACGGTCTTTTCGATTCCTTGTCGCCAATCTGTTGTGTCGTGGAACAACAGTGAAAATAAGAACAATCAAGTCGAGGTTCGGTTAAGGAACAAGTGTATTAACAATAATGTACAAAGATAGGAAAGCGTGTATATCTGCTGGGCACTCGGTTAGCAGTTGAAGTGTAGTCGCATCTCTCTCACCAGTGTTGGAATTACTAGCGCTATTTTTAGTACTAATCGGTGTAAATGCCTCTGTTCAAGGAAGGCCAGTATAACAGGAAGCTATGAACCTACAATTTTAAAGTATTGCATCACTTCCTTTTGAAAAGGTTTAAAACCATCTCTCTTCACTCATGCTAGACTATCAAGCCTTGTTAGAGGAAAGATTTTAAGAGAAAAATATTCTAAAAAATATATACTGAAATAAACTGTAATCCTTAAACGTGGGATTAGCTGTTTAATTTTATCACAGATTATTTTGCAACAGAAAATGTTGCTACAGTGGTAGAATGTATATATATATATATATATATATATATATATATATATATATATATATATATATATATATATACTAGCAAAAGTACCCGTCGTTGACTAGGTTCAAAAACAGCCTACAGAAAATGAACTCTGATTATGAAAGTATGATAAGTTATAAAAAGGAAGGGTTGTAAAGAGATAGCTTCGAATTTGGGGGTATCAAAACCAAAGCAAAATATCATGAAAGTAAAAATAAAATAGATAAACTCCATAATTTATTATACCATACCTGTTCACACTGAAACACTTATCACAATATTCTGTGGATCTATATTAAAAAACCTTGTTAAACTTTGTGACATATTTCCATTCTATGGAGGTTAGGTGCAAACGAACACCACATAATTTTATTATACCATATTTCTTCAAACTGAAACATAATTATCAAAGTATACTTACACAGATAGATATGAAAAGTCTTTATTAAAGTTTGTGCCTATTTCCATTCCATGGAGGCCAGGCGCGAACGCAGACCCCCACAATTTTATTATACCATTTAAGTTAAAACATACTTATCAAAGTATTCTTATGTACATCTATATCAAAAACACTTGTAAACGTTTTTTTTTTAATTTAAAATATTTTTATTTCCATACTTTGTAGACGAGAAGCGAATGCAGACCCCACAATTGTAATGAACCACCGTTCTGCCAGATCAAACATACCCATTCCTGTGTCTCGATACATCTTCTATCGAATATGTGTGCGTATGGGAAGGTTGATATACACTTTTAAAATGCATTAAAATAAATATGTACATTTTTTTTTTTTTTTCTTCTGCGAAACTACTCATTTTCCTGAAACATTCAAAGAAAAACGGCTAGCCAGGATCCACCCTGATACCTTGCTCTTTGATTATTATTTTCCCTATGCTAGGGGTTAAATGGTAGAAGCCTTTTCTTTGCGTAATAGTATTAGTATTCAAAATTAGTGCTGATTCTAAAAGTCTTCTTTTAGCTCTATCTATCACGTATTTAATAATTTTCGCTTGATCTAAATTAAATGAGTGATCGTGTTCTGCACAATGGCAAAAAAAAAATGTACATATTTATTTTAATGCATTTTAAAAGTGTATATATAGACATCAAACAACCTTCCCATACGCACACATATTCGTCCTTTCCCGACATGGGTTGGATTTTAAAAAACTGTCTTTTTTCGCACGATCTATGACTTTTTCTTTTATCACATTTTTATTTCAATTATCCTGAAGATGTCCTCTGAAACAAGGACGAAACGTTGATTTTTTAATAATTTCATTCGGTTTTTTCTATTTTTTCTTTAAACATAACTTCAACCACCGCTGGTATATTTTTTCATTCCTTATACATATATATATATATATATATATATATATATATATATATATATATATATATATATATATATATATATATATATATATATATATATATATATATATATATTAGCTTTCGTGTCTGTGTATAACTTTCCTACAACCCAAACCGTTAAACCAATCATTACCAAACCTGAGATGATGATGGTCCACCACCTAGGGATGGTGCACACCAAACCTGACATGACGATGGTCCCAGACGTAGGGATGCTGCACACCCTTTTTCAAGATTAAGGACAAAGGTCAAGGTCATAGTCTATTTATATATACTCTGCTACATCTCACACTACTGAACCGATCCTGACCAAACCTGACATGATGATGGTCTCACATATATACTCCTATGAGAATTAGGAGAAAGAAAGAGAGAGAGAAAGAGAGAGAAGGGAAAAAGAGAGAGGAAGAGAGGGAAGGTTAGAGAGATAAATAAAGAAAGGAAAAGAGAGAGATATAGAGAGAAAGAGAGAAAGAAAGGGGAAGAGAGAAGGATAAAAAATATTATAATACAAGAAAGACGATATTATTTCAAAGAACTTTGAAGCTTCCAATAATTGAGCGGCAAATGTTTGCAAATGCCATGTTCACCAAATGACCATTCGCTCAGTGGATGTGCCTTTCATCTTGTAATGATTTCAAAATAGATTCGAGAAGGCTTCTTATTGATTCAATAAACGACAAAGAAGTACAAAAATAATTCTTTAAAATGTATTTTCATATCTCATAACAATTTTATTTCGTGTGCGATCTGTAGAAAAAGCAATAAAAATTATTTTCCATTTTTCAGGACTGCAAAAAATTGCGGGAAAAATGTTTATTTCTTTTCTGATTGACATTATAATGTTTTGCAACGGCAGATAATATTATGCCTACAGGAAAAACACAAGAAGTGCATTTTATAACTCACCAAGTTAAATTACGAATGCACATATTTTGCAGGAAGTTATTTTACTATATTATTTTTTTTTCTGACTATTACTATCTTGATATTAATTTAGTTGTTCGTGCGTCCAGTGTCACAAAAAACATCATCATCGCAAACATTAATCAATGAGAAACGAATTACCTTCCTTTATAGTCACTTTCTATCAGCTAAAAATCATTAAAATCATTTCCTCTCCAAAAATTAAAAAAGAAACAAACAAACATGGCTATATGTTTTATAAAATAATTTTTATTCATTTTATTTATAATGTATTTAAAAATTTTTCCACTACCATGGAATTTCCACGGGTTCTGCTAGTTACTACTACTACTACTACTACTACTACTACTTTTATTATTATTATTATTATTATTATTATTATTGATTATGGATACGTGAAACACTATTGATGATGAAGGTTGCTGAGAATGTGGTAAGGCTTTTGGAGACAAGTATGGTTCCATGGAAAGCGGTGCTGACAGCAAACAGAGAGGAGATGGGGCAGGTTGACATTAAACGTGGGATATTTCAAGGAGATTCGTTATTGCCACCTCTTTTTGTAATGATAATGATTCCACTGAGAATCCTCTTGAAGAGAGAAAAACTGGGGTATAACTTTGGATCTGGTGACAGACGCCTCAACCATCTACTGTTTATGGATGATTTGAAAATATTTGGTAGAAATGAAAAGGAAATGGAGAGACTGGTAGAACTTGTGGGGACATACTCAGAAGACATTGGGATGGAGTTTGGGATAAGTAAATGTGCGGTGCTGGTGATGAAAAGAGGAGTAAAGGTTTATTCGAATGGAATAGTGCTGCCAAATGGAAAAAATCATGAAAGAAATAGGATATAAGTATTTGGGAGTGCTGGAGGGTGTAGGCATCATGAACAGAGAAATGAAGGAAAAAGTCAGGAAGGAGTATCTTAGAAGAGTGAAATTAATTGCAAACTCGAAGCTGTATGGAGGAAACCTAATGAAAGCAGTGAATGTGTGGGCAGTCAGTGTTTTGAGATAGAGTGCGAGAATGTTAGAATGGTCTGACAAGGATTTGCATGCCATGGATATCAAAACAAGAAAAGTTTTAGCAATGTTTAGTATATTTCACATTCGAAGTAGCGTAGCAAGGCTGTATCAAAAGAGGAAAGATGGTGGGAGAGGATTGAAAAGTGTAAAAGATTGTGTTAGAACCGAGGAGATGTCGTTGAAGAAGCATGTGGTTAGAAGTGAGGAGTGGATGCTTAAGGTTGTGGCCAATGAAGTGGAGGTATGTGAGACCAAGCCTGATTATGTGAAACGTATGGATAGAGAAAAGGCAGAAGAACTGGCTAGGAAGAAAATGCATGGGAGGTGTATAAGAGAGTTGGGGTGAAGTGTGCTGGAAAATGGTTTGAGGAGGTGCCTGATGAAGTGAGAACAAGTGAGGATGGCAAGGTAGAGGTATGGTGGGACAAAAGTGTCATAACGACCAAGCAATTGGAACATAATCGCCTGGATTTGGTCGTCATTGACAAGGTCTAAAAAACTGGCAGATTGTAGACTTCTCAGTACCCTGGGACAGGAATGTGAGAGAGAAGGAAAATGAGAAGTGGAGCAATTATGCTCCATTGGCCTTGGAGATAAGGTGTATACACAGGGTTAAAACACAAATAATCTCGGTCGTAGTTGGTACACTAGAGGTAGTATCAAGTCGTCTGGAAGGACAATTGAAAAAACTACAAATCCCCGATGTTTTAGGTGGCCTTCAAACCTCTGCAATTATAGGTACCACCAACATCCTTAGGAAAACCCTTGATCTCTGGAGCTCCTTGTTTGACGCCGGGATTAAGGGAAATCCTCTGGAAATGAATCCCATCCCTTTCAAGAGAGATGTTCATAAACGAAATCAGAATTATTATTATTATTACTACTATTACTAATCCAAAAACTGATTAGATATTTCTGGATTAGTAGTAATGCAGGTGCTAATTGTCTACTGTATAAGATGGAGTCCTGATTCCACATCTGGGGAGGTGCCACTCAGAGCATACAAAATCAACTTCAATATCTAGTGGGGGAGATGATCGCTTCTTGTCCTCACAGTCTCTTTTATGCAAAAGAAATGTTGTTAGTTTCTCTCTACTTTATGTTTATGTTATTGGTCAGTGCTTAACTGAGATCTAATGTAAAAAGTTCACTGCAAGAACTCGTCTGCCTACAACCCAAGCAAAAACTTTCCTTTCAGCAATTGGAGCCCTACTATGAATATAATGATACAATAGAGAGATGCTAGCAACATCTCTTCTGAGTGAAAGAGGCTACAGAGTTGAAACTACATCATCTTGCACTGGAAAGCAGAGTCGGTTTTGCATTCTGTCAAAATAGGGAAGAGTGCTTTGTGTGGAACTTGCCCAAATATAGTAACAGCAATACTCCATCTTAGTACCTGGCTTTTATAAAAGTAGAGAATTGCGTCAGGGGTTAGGTACTGTATTGAAACGTAGAGAGTTCAAATCATTTTCTGGCAAACTTAGCTACTAAATAAGCCTTTTTCTTCCTCTTTCGATTGAGGTCTATAGATAGTACAGAGACACTAGATTTATTAAGATTAAAAAAAAATACTGCATTCGTTTCCAATCCTCTTATAGTATTGTGATACATTCAATTAACAATCTCCTTAACCTTTATTCTTGAGTGACCACTTGGCCTTGATTAGTTGTAACTGATTATTATATAAAAAGACCTTTCATGAGAAATATAACTAAATAAGGACTCACTGTGTTAAGACATTATGTTGAACAAAGATGGCGGTGAAGAAGTAGTGCAGTCCCGATACTGAGTGTGAAGTAATTGCCAGTAACAAAAATGCAGTTCGTGACGTAGACAATGGCAAACTGATTGCATCCAAAATTCAACAATTTTTATAGTAGCTTTAAAACTTTTCATTGGTTGGTTATTATAACTTATGGTTATAAAAACGATTGTCGAAATCATTGGTGTCATACCCCTCATCACTTGTGGTGGGGAATGTGTCTCCTAGCGACTTCGGCTGCAGGGAGACAGGGTAGAGTACTCGTCAAGGATTCGTTCTTGACACTCAGCCCGACAGGTGAAGGGCCGGGAACCGACGCAGCACCTGTCGAACTGAGGTACACTGCTTGGGTACTATCTAGGAAGTCCACCCTCCCAGGCCTTGCCACCGGGCTTTCTGGTGGGGCAAGTTAATTGCTTGTCGTCTGAGGCGCCCCTACCGGGGAATGCCGACGGGGGGGTGCCCAGGCAATTTCTGTTGAGGCAAGAGTGCCCCTCCTTTAGGGGAGTTTGCCTATTCTGCACTTTCCGGCCTTGCGCTACATTTTGCTGTAGTGCACAGCGAATAAATATCTACCCCCCCCATTAGGAGTCAAAAACATTTAACACACCCCCTTTTTTGATATAATGGAAAAGTCCTTTCAGATTCAATATGGTTTTACTTGAGAAAAAGAAAAAAAATCAATAAATAAAATAAAAATAAATGAACAAATAAAATAACAATTTTTTTGTTTGTTTTTTGTTTGTATTTTTGTTTGTATTTTTTTTTTTTTGTTTTGGGGAATTTGTTTTTATTCTCATTGGTCAAAAAAGAATTATTAATATATTGGTATAATGTGTGCAAAAAGAAGCCATTTTTTTTGTAAATCACATTAAGTTTTTTTTTTTTATGCATATACATACAAATATAATCCTATTCAAATACATATAAATATATATACACAAACACATACAAATATACATTTTTTTTTTTTTTTTTAACAAAAACTGGAAACATTCTGTTTGGTATTAGTTGGTTAATTTGGTTAGTAAGATAAAAATGGTCGCAGTTTAACGTTGTGCCCGGGACAATATCAGCTAAATATTTCTTAGTGACGAGGATAGTGTTAGATTTGTTTTTTTTAGAAAATAAACAATAATTAAACCGGAAAAATCATCATTAAAGTTCAAAACGTACCTTAGATTATTTCTCCCCATCGGGCTGATCGGACCTGCCAAGTCAAAGTGCACAAGTGAGAGAATTTTCGTGGCCTTTTTGTCTTGTGTTTTGCTTACATATTTGGTCATTTTCCCTTGTGCGCAAACATCACAATTTGGGAGATCGTCTGAAGGTATTATTTTCATACCTTCGACTACATTTGGTAATTTTTTAAAACTCAGCTGTATTGCAATGTCCTAGAATTTTATGCCAGGTTTCCAAGTCGTGACAGGCAGTTTTTGAGGGAACCATGCTTTTTAAATAATATAGTCGGCCATTTTCTTTAATGTCAAGTACAGTTCCATTGGGATATATCAATTTTGACTTGTTTTAGCCAAACTTTATATTCACACCTTGTTTAATGGCAGCCTGCACGGAAAATATGTCTTGCTTGAATGTAAGTATGAACAGAGCATTTTTTAGAATACAGTTACAGATTTCACCTTTATTATTTTTTAGGGATATTTTAGCATCGCCTCTTTTCAAGACTATATCATTTATTTGACTACCATCAGCAAGTTCGACAAAATGACTTTGTGGATTAAAGTTTGAATCAAACTTAGTAAAATCAGATTCCTTGGTGACAACGTGTGTTGTAGCACCACAGTCTACAACGAAATTTTTAACGTTTGTGGTATTGTCAAAGTTACATGTGAATAGAAATGTATGTTCTGCATCAAAGTTTTTAACGTTTTTTATGGAGTCCATTTTTTAGCTTTTATATCGACATTGGAAACTTTTGTGGTTGGGTTGTCCACAATTATATCAGATAATTTTATTCTTTTTCTTGGGAAAATTACTTTTGGGGAAAACATTGGGGTGAGATGCGTAATTTGGTGGTGTCTGTTTCCAAGAAGCATTTTTGAACTTCATGATATTGTTAGAGTTATTATTGTCCACAAGCATCCGATTCATCTTTTCGTAATTGCGCAATGCCACTTTCAATTCGCTGAAATTTATGGGTTTGTCTTTCTGAGTTATAACAGTTGTAAATGGTTTAAAATCGGCTGGAAATCCCTTGAGGGTCATTAATATCAACAAGCTATCGCTTATTATTTCACCTGAGAATTTTAAGACATTGGCGGTTGTTTCTGCCCTTATAACATAGTCGGTAATAGTTTTATCCTTGTTACATTTTAGAGACATTAGTTCTGTATATAGTGATATAATTTTCGGTTTCCCTTTTGATAAATAATGTTTTCTTAATATGTTCAATGCTTTCCCTCCATCATCCAAGGCATCTCTTATAATCAGAGACAAACTTCTAAACTCTAAACATTGAATCAGTTCTGCTAAAACAGTCGCATTCTTTTCCAGAAATTCGGGGTCGTTAGGATTTACTGTTGGAGATTGTATCATTTTGTGTAGTTTCCGAATCCTTACCCCATAAATGTTACCTGCCACAATTCGAATTTAGATTCCAAACCGTCAAAGAAAAGATGATGGCTGGACGCATAACCTGTTAAGTGTTGAGACATTATGTTGAACAAAGATGGCGGTGAAGAAGCAGTGCAGTCCCGATACTGAGTGTGAAATAATTGCCAGTAACAAGGATGGTGGCGAAGAATCAAATGGTGGTTTGTGATGTAGACAACAGCAAACTGATTGAATCCAAAATTCGACAATTTTTATAGTAGCTTTGGAAGCTTTTCATTGGTTGGTTATTATAATTTGTGGTTATAAAAACGATCGTCGAAATCATTGGTGTCATATCCCCCAAACAAAAAACATCTAACAAACTGATTGTTCAACATATTTATTCTGCAAACCAATTTTTTAATTTCAAGCCGATTGTAAAGAAAGCCTCGCTGTCTTTCTTGCTAGAAGAGACGTTGCTAGTCTCCCTCTATTCTATTCGTATTTTCATGCAATGTGCTAGACTGAGCTGCAATCTTTGGTTCCGACTTGTAAAACAGTCACAGCAAAAACTCGTCTTA
The DNA here is from genome assembly GCF_053919585.1 of Euprymna scolopes. Taxonomy (NCBI): domain Eukaryota; kingdom Metazoa; phylum Mollusca; class Cephalopoda; order Sepiida; family Sepiolidae; genus Euprymna; species Euprymna scolopes. Next base: position 112,542,139 of record NC_136497.1, read on the forward strand.
CTACAGCAGCTGCAAAGAACTTTCCTTTCTTTCTTTGTGTACCTGACATCAAATACAATTTCTATTAACAGAGTTTCTTCCAAAAAACCTCACATCTGTGGAACACATTATCATGGAACTATTTATTTGCAGTCTACGACATTGTCATATTCAAATCTCATGTCAACAAATACTTATTATAAACGAGCCTCACAATTAATCAATTGTTATCGATTCTAGTCATTATATTTAATAGTCTCATAATATTCTTCATCATTCAATTGGTAATCTCTGTATTTTATTGATTATTCCTGGGTGTCTTTTCAACCTTTCTTTTTTATATTAAAAAATGCATTTCACTAACTGAATAACTTGAGTAGAACTATCTCAAATATACCATCTCTCCCAACACGTGATACTGCTTCATCAATCAGAGCCTCCTGTATCTTTCAGTCTTCAAAATCACTACTTAATTAAATAAGCTTTCTTCTCTGCTTTGAATGGATGCTGAATGGAGCAGAGACACCAGATTGATTAATAAAATAAAATAAATATTGAAAAATCAATCATCTATTACTTTGCTGTAAGGCATTTGCTTACATATGAATATATAGATTTATTTAAGGAAATAAATCATCTGCATTATCACATAATGGTGATGCTGCTGCTGCTGCTGCTGCTGCTGATGATGATGATGATGATGATGAGGAGGAGGAGGAGGAGGAGGAGGGGGGAGAAGAATTACAAAATATTTAAATATTTTATGTGCATGTGTGCACGTGGGGAGGACGGTCAAAACTTTAAAAATTCAAAGAAAATACCAACTAGCTGTATTTACTCAGAATGTAGAAGTCATTTTAATTTTCACTTTTTATTTGTACATTTTTTAAATTAAAGTACACAGCTCTTACTATATTTTTCAATTTAAAACGTGTTAGCCCTTCCCCTCGCTGATTTTATTTCTAGGTGATTATTTTAAAATGTTACATATTAGAAGTCGTCTGAGCCAGAATAAATTGTAGCTATTTTATACATTAACATTTTCACTCCTCATTTGTCAGAACTAAAATTAGGTCATTGGAAAGACTAAAAAAATTTTTAAAATGGGAGAAACAATCCAAGAAATGAATTTATCCATATTTACATCCATATATTGATATATATTACTGCATAAACTTAGACTGAGGAACCCCCACGTCCTACTATGCATGAAGCACTGAAAAAATATACCATTGTTTTTAATCGGAATCAGATCCACAGCGTCCATCCAGTTTCTTCTCATTGCAATCAAATCTCTCTCAATGGCCTGTTTCCAGTTCTTTTTTATCTTCCTCTAACTGCACACTGATAAATATAATAAGTGTGACAGAGATTATCTCTCTCCTCCCCTCTGTCTGACATGCTTTAGTCTCCCACCCTCTCCCCCCTCTCTCTCTCGCTCACACTTTCTCTCTCTCTCTAATTTTCGTTTCCATCTTCTCTGTTTCTTGCTCCTTATATTCACCAATCTAATTTTAGATCGGCTGTATATGATTTTGTATCTTTAGCAGAATAGAGTTCCACAGGTAGGGCATCACCTAATAGGTTTTCAATCAGATTTTGAATTTTATCAACACCTGAAGAAAGTCGGAGGTTATATCGACTGAAATGTTGTAAAAAATCACACTCAAGATGAGAACAGGAATCCTACGAATCCAAATAATATGAATAACCAATCTTCATCGCAAAAATTAAAAAAAACACCATATCAATTCGGTATGGACCCGAAATAATATAAAAATGGAAATATATAGAAAACCTCTACCAAAAACTGTCAAGGATGACTAACCACCTCACATTGCTATGCCAATATCATGATCTCGAGCTAGTGCTTAAGACAGAATCCACAACAACCGGCGGAAGAAACATATATTACAGACCAAAATTTTAAATGACCTCATCTCCTTCCTGGAGAGTATCTCGGACTGATGACAAAACCCGCATCCAAGAATATCTATAAGAAAGAATTTAAGGAGGTTAAATCTCATCAAATGAAGAAGTTGGAAAATCTGAAAGCTAAGGACTCCAGGTCCACCAATAAGAGCCACTGTCAACAAAAGTAAATATCAGGTAACTCCCTCTGAGGAATCAATTTCACCACAACATTAAGCGGATTTTGTACTTAGATATGATAACTCCAATAGAGGAGGCAGCCTTGAATAAACCCAAAGCACAAGGAGATGAACTAAGGTGGAAAGTGATTCAAACATTCGAGAATTCAAAGCCTCCAAAACAGAACTTCTATTAGCTGTGTGGTGACAGTGATATCATAATACTATCAGCAGACAAAGGTAATGCTACAGTGTTATTAATATTTCCAAGCAATTGGCAGATTTAATAGAATCTGGTGGCTATAGGATTATTAGACAATTATGGTACATGTATACGTATTTGTTTATTAGTCACATGTGTACTTATCGCAGTTTCTGTTTCTGTTATTTTCAGATCTTGATCATTGTTTAATCAACGAATAAAGATTGATAAATAGAGCAGACTCTTATTCATGATCAAGATACAGTGACAATCGCAACGATGCCTACAGTACGGTGTCCAATCCCTGATTGTGATTACATCACTGACGACCTGGATCCAGCTATCGTCGCAGCACTCATCACAGCTCACAGTGCCATTCACAGATCTGCTCCGACTGTTACTGCAACAATGGAGAAAGTCAAGCGACCCACTGTAACCGCTGCTGGCACAAGCAAGGACTGGACATCCTTTCTATCCTTCTGGACAGAATACATGACTGCAACAAAACTGAACGGTCAAGACAAAGTTATACATCTGCTCAAGTGTTGTGATGTGACGAACCTCTTTGCAGAGACCTCACCAGGACAACAGGTGGCAAACTAGCTGAAAAATCGGTGGACGATATCTTGGCTGCCATTCGTAAGCTGGCTGTTCGTGAAGAAAACAATGGTAGCCTGTGTAACATTGCATAATATGCGAAAAGACTGTGACGAGTCAGTCAGAAACTTCGGCGCACGTCTCAGGCGACAAGAAAACATTTGTAAATTTGTTATTGACTGTCCTAACTGTGACGCAAAAACTACACAGATGCAATTATGCGGGACGTTCGCACAGAAGGTGTTGTAGACCCTGTCATTAAATTAGACCTGCTTGGTGATAAGAATCAAACATGTCCCTAGAGGAATTATTCCAGTTCGTTGAAGCTAAGGAAGCAGGAAAACGATCAGCATCAAGGCTACTTGATTCACATTCGGTTGAGGTGGCTAGTTCATATAGAAAATCAAAGCAAACGCCAAGCACAGACAATCAAGTAATGTGCTCTTACTGTGGTAAACACGGCCATGGCAAGAGAAGTATTGCACAAATCCGTAAGACTCGGCGTCCTGCTTATGGTCATCGGTGTGAACTTTGCCATCGAGAACATCACCTTGAAAGTGTCTGCCACAGCAAGAACTACCAAAACATCAAGCACAACCAAAGCCACGAAACTATGACAAAGAAAGTGCAGTGTTTGATTCATTGTGCACGTTAAACTCTTCTAAGTCACAGAATGACAACACGAACACTACCGACACTCACAAGCAGAAGAGACAACAGCAAAGTGTCCCACTAGATTATCACGTTTACGACAGCATGGCAGACACATGGGTACGCAGAAACTCAAAACCTTAACCATTTGTGAAAATCACTGTGCAAGCCCTTCCCAAGGAGTATTCAACCTTCGGAATTGAGCTGTCAGCTCCGTCAGTGTTTGCAAATATATCTGCTATGGCTGACACAGGATGCCAGAGCTGCCTCGCCAGTCTAAAAGTGGTTCACCGCCTTGGATTGTCGACCACCCCCGCCTCCGAGTGCTCCACCATTCCCACCAGTAGAAGAGAATCGTTAAAAACTACAAGAGTACCTGCTTGATTACTACAGGTCTAGCACATTCAACACATGTGAACATCAGCCGCTGCCTCTGATGGATGGACCACCAATGAAACTTATGGTCGACCCCAATGCTGAGCCTCTCGTTCACCATACACCAGTGCCTGTCCCGCTACACTGGTGAAACACAGTTAAAAAAGACCTCGATCAAGATGTACGACTAGGTGTTCTGGAACCAGTCCCCATCGGGGAACCTGTCACATGGTGTCATCGAATGGTGATATGTGCAAAAAAGAATGGCCAGCCTAGACGTACAGTGAACTTTCAGGCGCTCAATGCTCATGCTACCCATGAGACACATCACACACCGTCCCCATTTTTTCAAGCTCGCTTGGTACCTAATGGCAAGAAAAAGACAGTCTTTGATGCTTGGAAGGGCTACCACAGTGTCCCTCTACGCAAAGATCAACATCTGACCACATTTATAACACCATGGGGGAGATACCAATACAAAACGGCGCCACAGGGTTACATAGCTTCAGGTGATGGCTACACAAGAGGGATGACGAGATCATGACTGATGTTCCAGACAAGACAAAGTGTGTTGATGATCCCTTACTGTGGGCTGACGACCTACAGGAGAGCTTCTATCAAGCTGTGAACTAGCTTGATATTTGTGGAAGAAACGGGATAACGCTCAACCCCAAAAAGTTTGTCTTTGGAGCAGATGTGGTCGAATTTGCAGGCTTTGAAATCACTCTCAATAACATCAGGCCCTATCATAGATATTTACAAGCCATCATGGACTTTCCAACCCCGAAGGACATCACTAATGTGCGATCATGGTTTGGCTTGGTGAACCAAGTCTCATACGCATTCAGCATGGCAGAGCGCATGTTACCGTTTCGTGATCTTCTGAAGCCAGGCACTCCCTTCCAATGGAACGAACACCTCCAAACACTATTCGATGAGTCAAAAGCTCAGATTGTGGAAGAAATTGAAGAAGGTGTCTACATCTTTGACCCCGATAGAACCACATGTTTGGCAACAGACTTGTCCAAATCGGGAATAGGATTCTGGCTACTACAAAAACACTGTGCATGTATCAAGAGTGAACCATTCTGCTGCCCAACTGGATGGAAGATAACACTCATGGGCAGCAGATTCACCCACCCAGCCGAGTCCCGCTATGCACCTATTGAGGGTGAAGCACTGGCAGTGGCAGATTCCCTAGACAAAGCCAGGTATTTTGTGCTGGGCTGCAAGGACTTGATCATCGCTGTTGACCATAAACCTCTACTCAGGATATTTAGTGATCGATCTCTTGAAGACATCTCAAACACCCGCCTGAGAAACTTGAAAGAAAAGACGCAAGATACAGGTTCCGAATGATCCACATTCCTGGAGTCAAACATTGTGCCACAGACTGTCTGTCACGCCATCCAACATGTGATGCAGAAAAGCTTGTCCTACCTGATGATATACCACAAGTTTACAATCACAAACATGCCGGGAGGAGTCATCAGACTGAACTCAACCTCCAACACCACAAGATAGGCATAGTCTCAGATGCAGTCACATCCCTGAACTCACTCAACTTAAAGTCAGTGACCTGGGACAGAGTCCGTACAGCCACAGCCAGCGACCCAGGTATGCTGCAGCTGAGTGACCTCATAGAGTAAGGCATACCAGAGCACCTCCATGAGGTACCAGAACCATTGAGGCAGTATTTCCAGTACCGTGAGGGCTTATCAACTGTTGATAGGGTCATCTTGTACAAGGATCGTGTAGTGATCCCTCCTTCACTCAGGCAAGAAGTACTGGATGCCCTGCATTCTGCTCACCAGGGAGTCACATCGATGACAGCTAGAGCTGAAACATCTGTATTCTGGCCAGGAATCACTCCGGACATATCTACTCTTCGTTCAAGCTGCCAACAATGCAACCGTAATGCGCCATCAAATCCAAGTGCTCCACCAGTTCCACCAATGAGCGCGGATTATCCATTCCAGTGCATTTGTGCAGATTATTTCATCTACCAGGGGCATCATTACAATTGTGGAACAATCAGCTGTTGGAGCCAGTGGACTCGTGACCTGCCTCAGACGGATCTTTGTAACTTACGGGATTCCTGATGAACTCGCATCTGATGGCGGCCCGGAATTCACAACCACAACCACAACCACACGACAGTTCCTCAGTGACTGGGGCGTGTATCACAGTCTATCTTCAGTAGCATTTCCTCACAGCAACGGCAGAGCAGAGGTAGGTGTCAAGACAGTAAAGTGCCTTCTGATGGACAACACAACACCGACTCGTTCCAACGGGCTATGCTACAGTACAGGAATACACCAGACAGAAACACAGAACTCTCTCCAGCCATGTGCATATTTGGCCGACCAATTAGGGATATCATCCCTATTCCACTTGGGAGATACAAGCCTCATCCAACTTGGCAAAGCACATCTCTTGCTCGTGAAGAAGCATTACAAAACAGGCATATGCAAAGTGCAGAGAGATTATCTGAGCATACCCACAGACTACCGCCATTGTCGGTCGGAGACCATGTTCGTCTCCAAAACCAAATTGGGCCTTTCCCCGCAAGTGGGACAAGACAGGGGTGGTTGTCGAGGTTCGTCAGTTTGACCAATATGTTGTGCACATTGATGGTTCGAGACGGGTTACTCTGCGGAACAGGAAATTCTTACGCAAATATATTCCAATGCAGGTTAAACCAAAGAGACTCACCATAGACTCGGATGTAGGACTACGCCAACCATTAGCTTACATGCCACAACCTGTAGTACCAACTGCTGTGGTTCTGGGCACAGCTCCAAGACCTAACATATATGTGAAACATGTCAGTAGGCTACCCGACAGGTCACCTCCGCCTGCAAACTTTCCAACCATGGCACCATCGTGTGAGACGCCTGCACATATTCCGGTGCGCCAGAGTGGCCGTCTACTTACATACACGGAGCCACAATCCCCAGATGTCAGGCCATTAGACCTTCCTGTTGGACCCCCTCGGGTTGAAACGGATCATGTCCTGTCACCAACAGTTGAGGCTACACCTACTCCGCCGAGACGCTCCAGCCACGTGAAACATGCCCCAGAGTGGCAAAAGGACTTTGTTATGTGAAAAAACACATAAATGACATTCATGCACTCTTAGTGCACATCAGTTGATTCCTAAGAGAGTGGAATCTACCCATTTACACTATACCCAACAGTTCCATATGTTTCTTTGTTTTCAAGTTTTATATAAGTCTTTTTCAATCAGTAAGTCCAGCATCTCACGCCAACATACATATGGCTTCCTTACTAAAAGACTGGAGGGGAGATATAGGATTATCAGACAATTATGGTACATGTATACGTATTTTTTATGAGTCACATGTGTACTTATCGCAGTTTCTGTTCCTGTTATTTTCAGATCTTGATCATTGTTTAATCAACGAATAAAGATTGACAAATAGAGCAGACTCTTATTTAGTGGCTACTGTACAGTGAAAAAGAATTTGACCTTGAAAATGGAAAGGAAGCTGTCACAGATTCTCAGTAAGAACAAGGACATAATGCCACCTGCAAAATACAGACGGTTAGTACAGCATTACAGCAAGCTATTACACCTATACAGCCTCTCTAAGATTTATAAGGACGGTATTCCATTAAGACTCATTGTCAGCACTCGAGGTTAAGCATGCCATCCATTGAGCCAATTCCTGTTATATATAATCACCCTAATCATTGGCAAATCTCCATTATATGTCAAGAATTCAGCACACTTCGTGTAAATAATCAACAACGCTCCAATTCATTCCAACCAGATAGTGAGTCTAGATGTATTGTGTGTTTATGAAAGTACCCACTGATGAGACCCTGACAGTGATGCAGCATAAGCTGATTTCTAATGCCTCATTGAAAGACCACACTTGCCAAATATTGGAGATGTTGACCTTCTGTGTAGAAACTACATACTTCGTGATGGAATCTGATATGTATCAGCAGGAACAAAGTTTGATGATGGGATCACCACTGTCCCCAGTGTATACAATGTATACATAGAATACTTTGAGGAAATGACGTTAGGATCAAAACCACTAAAGCCAACAATGTGGCCGTGATATGTGGATGACACACTCATAATCTGGCTCCATGAGGAAGATGTTCAAATATTACTAAATGTAAACTCTATTCTGTCCAAATTGTTTGTGATAGAAAAAAGAACATAATAATAAATTATCGTTCCTAGATGTGCTGATAACCCGCACTGGTCAGGGGTTTATGTCATCTGTATACCAAAAGCTAACTTTCACTGGACAGTACCTAAACTTTTCTCTCACTATCCATAGAAAGGAATCGTCCATTGCCTACAACACTAAGCAAAAGCAATATGTAGTAACAGCAGTGCATATGAAGAGGAGATGGACAGTTTAAGAGAAACCTTTCATTGAAACAACTATCCAGAGAGCATGATATCAGCTCAAAGAAATCTGGACCGAACACAAAAGGATACCACTGAGAAACTCACCAAGGTTTGTATACCAACAGTAAAGGGTTTGTCTGAAAAACTTCAACGAATATGTAATCCATATGACATCAAGACAGTATTCAGGAGTGATTAAACTCTCCAGAAATAGCTTGTGAGAGTCAAGCCCCTACTGAAAAAATCATGACTAAGTACTGTGTATATGAAAACTATACAAAGGTGAGACGTGTCATCCACTAAAAGTATGGTTAGAAGAACATCAAAAAGCCGTAATACGTGGAGAGATTGAAAAATTGGGTATAGCTGGTAATATCTAGAAGGAAAAGGGAAACCATCTACCATTATGGGATGAAGTAAAAATTATAGACAGACAGGAACGGTGGAGAGTAAGAGGACTCAAAGGAGCAGCACATATGCTGAGGAATAACCAATTACTAAGTAGACCTTGTATTGAATGTAATACAATATGGGAACCAGTAATTATAACTAATAGATAATATGTACAGTAATAAGTAAAACAATATATATATATATATATATATATATATATATATATATATATATATATATATATATATATATATATACTTGTTTATTGTTATATAAACATGCTCACATCCCGCTGCTACAAACAGCCACTTGTTTCAATCAAACAGCAGATATTATCAGGCAGCGACTTGACTATTCAAATGTTCAATGAATAAAGATGTTCAATGAATAAAGATTATTCATTGAACATTTGAATAGTCAAGTCGCTGCCTGATGATATCTGTTGTTTGATTGAAACAAGTGGCTGTTTGTAGCAGCGGGATGTGAGCATGTTTATATAACAATAAACAAGTATTATCAGCTCTTTTTATTGAGCACTATCTAACAACTTCGTTGAATTCACTAGTCCATTACTTTTGAATAAAAAAACCCCGAGTATATATATATATATATATATATTTATATATTTATATATATATATATATATATATATATATATATATATATATATATATATATATATATATATATTGTTGTGGGGTACAAATCACCCCTAGTTGAGTCCTAAATGGAATCAACTAGTCCTATGAGTACCACTGGTTTCAGAGACTAAATTCATACCATGTTTAACCACATGCTACGAACACGTTCCTCTCATACCACTTTAGTGGCTCCTGTAATCTTTATGATAAATACATATATTTATTATTTATACACTTTACACTTTATATATATATATATATATATATATATATATATATATATATATATATATATATATATATATATATATATAGTAAGAATAATTAGTAATATATAGTTATATTTACAACTAGAAATAAAAATAGGTTCCAGGCCCCCAAAATTTATACTAGAATTGTCCACAAGGACCCATAGCGCTGTAAAGGTTGAAGGTTCTTAGTGTGGGCGACCAAAAAATACAATTGTGAATTACCTAGGACCTCTATCCAGTCATGGCTTACGGAACAACAGCCAATACACTTGTAAAGTAAATAAATAGTTCCGTTTGAAATTCTGTCCAAATTCCTGAGTTCAACAGAAATATTCCCGAATTCAACAAGATACACCTGAAGAAAGTCGGAGGTTACATCGACAGCAATGTTGTGAAAATCACACTCAAGATGAGAACAATAGTCTGATGAATCCAAATAATATGGATAACCAATCCTCATCTCAAAAATTCAGAAACGTCATTTCAATTGATAGATTTAAAAATTTCTTTCACTTTTAAATCTATAATATAATTTTTTTTTTTTACATTTTTTTAATTATTGTTCTTATTTCAAATATAATTTAATCAATAATTAAATCAATAATTTAAAAATTGTCAATTTTAGCAAATGGTAGCATGAGAGGATCACCTGCAAAGTGAAATAAAAGTGAAAGCTGGTGTGGTATTAGCCCTTGGTGGACTATGTTAACTTTCTTCAAAACAGGAAGTTTTCAGGAAATGTCAAATTCACAAGCAGTTTCCAGTCGCATGTATATCTCAATTGTAGGAAAATGGCATACAGTGCCTGGCATTTCCAAATGGACCAGGCTCCACGTCGTTTAACTTAAGTAATCTAGCAAGAGCCGGTGTTTTATCATTGATTAATTTTTGACCTTGAAGTGCTATTTTATTAAACTCCTTACATCAAGTGACTTCATGTCTTGTCTGGAGGGATTTTCATAAAAAGTGATATGAGGAGCTGATTGCTTGTTATGATGGTTTGCGCTGAAGAACTGCTTGGCAAAGAAGCTGCATCAGCTTTTCTTGATAAAATAATTTTTGTGTAAATAGTAATAACAACAAGACAAAATGAAATTTTTTTTATAAAGAAAAATTGTCGAAATTTTACAAGATATTTAATTTCCTTGTGAATTGACGAAAGCATTTGTAGAAATTAGAAGAAATGTTATTTACGAGAGAAAACTTGTATTGAAGATATATTTTCAGAAGTAAAAATATCCAACTTACTAATTTAATCCAAATTAACACAGATGGCGCTGTTTCTATGACAGAACAAATTTAAGACAGCACAGATGAATACAATAGGATAATATTCAAGTTGGTAATTACGTTCATTTATTTTATTTATTATAAGAATTTAATGGAAGATTCAATAAAACTAATTTCAATGCAAATAGAACTTAATTTAAACAGAAATTTAGTTTTTTACTAAATTTATTCAACAGATAATTTTCGGATTGACTGACATTAACATATTTACATAGCTGAACAAGTATGCTTTATCATTGTCTAAAAAATGTTATTGGTATCAGCTATATTCATAAGTGTGTCATGAAATGTGCTAAACATTTTGAAGGTCTGCCGAAAATATGACGAAGTCATAAACGCAATTTATCCACTCTGGCTTGAAGATTTAGCTAAATTTAAACAAGAGTATAACCTGAAGTATTTCAAGAACTTTTGGATTCAAAATAAAATTCAAAGTTATCAAATAAAGCACAAAAAGATGGTGTTTTTGAATATATTGAAATAAAATAAACAAATCCATATATATAGGAGTCAAGGGTTTTCAGCGATTGGCATATTTCCAAAAAAAAAAAAAAAAAAAAAAGAGAGAAAGAAACTAGTTGAATGAACGTGAAATATTAAGATTAAAATTAAATAAAACTTTTTCAATTGAGTATTTCTCTTTGCCAGCAAGCATCAAGACTAAGCGTCACTTTGGCATTTTTTTTATTTTTTTATTCTTTTGAAACAAATGTTCATTTTGAAATTTAAATAAATCAAAATTACAATAAATAAAAATAAAGTTTAAATAAAACTAAATTTAAATTAAAAAAAAAACGAATTGTTTGCTACTTAAATACAAAGGTCCGCAGCAACTTTCTTATATAGTTTATGTCATACGAAGTTAAAAAGTTTGGGTACCTAAACCCTGTGCATTGCGTTTCATAGCAATTTCAAAATTTAAAAAATATTGACCTGCAATAAAGGGATACACAGAGTTTATAGTTTATAGTTGTTCGGAATCGTTTTGATAGAGTTGTTTGGGATCGTGTCGGGTTATTTTGATGGAATTATTCAGGGCCGTGCTGGATCATGTGGACAGAATTGTTTAGGACCATACTGGGTCATGTCGACGGAAATGTTTGGTACTGTGTCGGGTCGTATCGACGGTATTCTCGGTGTTAAGTCGTGTTTGTTGTTGACTTCACGGTAGTTGCAGTTGTATTGTCGCATGTGATAATAATTTTTTCCCCGTCTCTCTTCCTCGTGAAACCACATTTGCAAGACGTTAGTTTTCAATAGAATCTCCTCGAGAGGGACGCATATTTTTACCCCTTTTTCTGTAATCAATGCAACACTTTTTTTCTAGAATATACCGTGGCAATCCGTCTGCATGTTTTTTTCCAATAGAAAAAATTCCATTGCAAATGTATTTTCTAAAAGAATGGTTTCCCATCTTTACAGGCGATTTGTACTATGAGCCAATATGTCTTTCTTTCAATATTGATAGTAATGGACGGTAGTCCATTTTTCAAACAAAAATCTATTACATTTTTTACTACAAATATTATTCTTAATGGTGCTAGCGGATGGTACACAAGTTATATGTTTTTTTAATAATTTTTGAAAGTATTACTATATATTAGATAATAATCAATAGAGAACTGACTATAATAATAAATATGAAATGTGCATGAATATATGTTGATTGCAGAAATTCCCCTCTGGACCAAAGTACCGGAGGTTTGCAACAACAGATGCCCACATACAAATTTATTATGTCTAGACTATTAGCCACTATCTTATGCAACTTTAGAACGCCATTTTAGACACATTTATTCGTTATAATAAAATCCTACATTTCAACCCAGGAGCAACACTATTAAAATCGCACCATCTTTATAGGAAGTAGTTCCTATTTTTCCCTCTAAATACTAAGTCCTCCAACCACCCCAATTAAGACCGGGAGGAAATATACATATTATACAGATATTGTGCTTGAAATTTTCGTTACTAGATCAGAAACCCATAGACATAGCAATCTTTCCATTTACCGATTCAAAAAAATAAATTCTCCCTTCTTAAATTCCGCCCATTCTCATTGGTTGAACTCTGAATATTTTCGTATTACGGAATTCTATTCTTCTCTATATAAACGAACATCTATTAAATTGAAAAAAAAAATGGCATCACTATGAAACTTTATTTGTCCCGGTGATGGGCTTGATATAAAAAAAAACACAACATCTCTTGTTAAAACTATTGCAACAAAGAAAAAAATACTAAATATATATAAACATTTCCCAAAACAACTTCTACGGAGAGGAACACGTATACATATTTAGACCTACAGTAAATTTACACATACATTCTTGCGTTCGGTCCAGCGTGCGTTTGTAAATAAATAATAAAAAACAAACATTTCTGTTTTTAAATACTTTGCAATCTGAAATATTACATGTAATACAAACTGCAACTTCTCTGGAGAAAATTAAATATATATATAGATATTCGGTAAATTTACAATATGTTTACATTTTTCTTTTTTATATATATATTTCTGGATCGTTGCACCGTTTACATTTTCAGAGCTGCCGAAATCGTGCATGCGCGTGTTCACGTCAGCAGCGTGACAAAAAGAAAAGCACAACTTTTGCGTTTAGATACTTTGCGTAAACATTTATTATGAAAGGTTGATTATATTTAAAAACACAATCATACATAATTACTTTTTTGGTCTAAAATCTTGACCTGATAAAAGACCGTGCTTCTTCGTTATTGTAAAAGTTGATCTTTATTTACAAACACTATTATAACAAATTATACTTTTTGTCATTTTATATATTCCATAATTCAACAAAACAAATGCTTTTGGCGGCCATTTCTGTTTTGTCACGTGACATTTGCTGTAAACACATGAGAAATAGCTTACATTTCTATTTCCTGCGAAAATGATTCCTTTTAATTATTAACTTATACATTATCGTTTTACGTGCATTTTGGATATTTTCAGTACTGATATATTTAATACTACTGGTTTCACTTGACCATCAATATTTTTATTAGTACAATACCGAACAAACAACAAAATTGTTTTTGAAAGCAATATGCACAGGTATTGAGAACATGAACGTAAGAATCATACATTTTACCTATTATGTTTTTTGCTTGTTTTCAGCCACAGAACGCGTGGCCAGGTACAGCTAGTAATATAATATTCATGTATATTTATGACCGGGTAATGCTGGCCGGCTTGTTATATATAAATTTACTGTTTTGAGACATAATCAGTTTTGCCTAGATAATCCATTCAAAATGTGGGTATTTATGCAAATTTTATTATCACCGGATTTAAAATATTTTTATTGAATAACTAGCGGGGGTACCCGGCGTTGCCCGAGTGTTTGTTTCCGGGACGAGGGGGGGGGGAGTTTTAAAAAATGTTATGGTAGGTAAGTAGGAAGGATCAAACCCGGAGTCATGAGTAAAAGTAGGAAAATAAAGTGTGAAAAAAAAACAAAAAACAAAAAAAACATCTGCAACGTTAACAGTTCGGCCACCAAGAAAAGTCCATTCCAGTTGTTTAGGAAAAAAAAAAAAAAAAAAAAAAAAGAAGAGAAGAGAAGAGAAGATAAGAGAATGTCAATCGTTTATCATCTTTTTAGAAGAAGAAATCTTCTTGCATATAAAAATGTAATCAGATAACCAGATGCTAGTGTTATGGGGTCTCTAGAGAATAAGTGTTTTTATTTAATATGTCAGCATAACTATTGTATTATTTAATGTATTGGCTTTAAATGTGTCAAATGATCCGGAGACACTTATGCGATACGCATATCCCACTGTAATAATATATCAGCTGGTAATGCTACCACTTCTGAAGTTATCATGGAAAGATCATTTTCCAACAAGATATTTGCAGAAAAAGACTCAGCTGCCATTTTTTTTTTTTTTTTTTTTTTTTGCAAATAAACCACTCAATATTCTATGGAATAGTTTTTTTTGCGATTAAAAATACTGTTTTCTTGTCTTGCACAGCTTGTCTGAAAGCAATTTAGCTGTAAAATATGATCCTAGATGATGATGATGATGATGGTGGTGGTGGTGGTGGTGGTGGTAGTGGTAGTGATGGTGGTGGTAAAATTATTAATAATAATGATCAAATAGATATTTAGATAAATATCAGTCTACAAGTGACCACCACTTTAAAAATTTGCAATTGAAGGTTAGCGTTTTTAGATTCGCGCATTGGTTATAGTTCATAGATTATTAAATGTTATATTTTAATTTGTTTAATTAGATTTGAAAAAATATTTTTATTTTCTTTTTGAATTTATTTATGTTATTTGTATTTTTAAATGATTTTAACAATTTCGAATATAGTGTTGGAATTTTTTACCAAAATGTGTGTAATATATATATATATATATATATATATATATATATATATATAATTATTTTTTTACTATAATAATTAAATACCTACAGACACTAGTGTTTCATCCTTTCGGGATTCTTCAGTGCAGGGTGTCACGATTACTACCAGTCGAACGATTCGAACCCCGCGACACGAGACATCTCTGGCTCGATTAACGGAGGCCGTATCCATTCGGCTACTATTAACCGTATGAAATAGCGTTGAATTTTAAACATTTTAATTTAAATGTTCATTACGTCAGACAGACAGTGATCAAATCGTTATACGATGATCTACGCATAAGAGCTAAATTGACCGACTTTTAATTCAACGGAAAGTGCTCAACGATAAGAAACGAATTTCTTAAAGGGGCTGTCATAATTATTTTTTTACTATAATAATTAAATACCTACAGACACTAGTGTTTCATCCTTTCGGGATTCTTCAGTGCAGGGTGTCACGATTACTACCAGTCGAACGATTCGAACCCCGCGACACGAGACATCTCTGGCTCGATTAGCGGAGGCCGTATCCATTCGGCTACTATTAACCGTATGAAATAGCGTTGAATTTTAAACATTTTAATTTAAATGTTCATTACGTCAGACAGACAGTGATCAAATCGTTATACGATGATCTACGCATAAGAGCTAAATTGACCGACTTTTAATTCAACGGAAAGTGCTCAACGATAAGAAACGAATTTCTTAAAGGGGCTGTCATAATTATTTTTTTACTATAATAATTAAATACCTACAGACACTAGTGTTTCATCCTTTTGGGATTCTTCAGTGCAGGGTGTCACGATTACTACCAGTCGAACGATTCGAACCCCGCGACACGAGACATCTCTGGCTCGATTAACGGAGGCCGTATCCATTCGGCTACTATTAACCGTATGAAATAGCGTTGAATTTTAAACATTTTAATTTAAATGTTCATTACGTCAGACAGACAGTGATCAAATCGTTATACGATGATCTACACATAAGAGCTAAATTGATCGACTTTTAATTCAATGGAAAGTGCTCAACGATAAGAAACGAATTTCTTAAAGGGGCTGTCATAATTATTTTTTTACTATAATAATTAAATACCTACAGACACTAGTGTTTCATCCTTTCGGGATTCTTCAGTGCAGGGTGTCACGATTACTACCAGTCGAACAATTCGAACCCCGCGACACGAGATATCTCTGGCTATATATATATATATACGCTTAGTTATATTTTGGTAAAAAGAATTCCAACAGAATGCTCTATTATAAGGAAAAATTCCAAAAATAAGAGTGTATTATTTATATTTTTATATTCAGAAAGTTTAGATGGGATAAGTCATCGGTACTGTCGGTTTCAGACCTGATAATGGGGGACCGTTTTAGATCCTCACCTCAAGCTCTCTCCAGTCGATACTCATCTCCAGTTATATGCTGTTCCTCTTATTTTATCTCGTTCCATGACATTTTGTCCGTATAGATTAAATAATCGCAATGGAAATATTTACAAGTTTAGATCTCCCCTTGGGGGATTTTTGTAAAATAAAACCTTTTCTTTTCAATTTCAAACAAAACTACTTTTCATTTTTGCTCATCCATCTGTTTATTTCATCCTTTTATTGGTGCTCTTATTTCTACCACGTCCGAAGTTGGATAAATTACCCCCAATAGTCGCTTTATTAAACAATCAAATATATAGTCAAATACTGGACGCATCTTGTAAAATTAGCTTACAGTGAAATATAGTAGTTTTCTTCTTTTTTTTAAAGGGGGTCGCAACTTATCGAAGTCTGAAGGCCACTCGAGGATAAGGGTTAATGAGTGTACAGAGGTCATCGGGACAATGGCGTAGTAATTGTTAGTGGTGGAAATTTAGGTATAATTTGATTATTAAGGGGACGGCTCAACAAGAACGTATGTACATTGGATTTAAAGACGACCATATTGTAGTCAGCAAGAAAACAGATTTGTGTTTCACAGGCAGTTCTAGGAAAGAAGCTTTGTTCATGGAATCTGCATTTAGGTTTAGGCACAGATAGAGAGTGGGACAAATTGTACAAAGCGTGTGTAGCTAAACGAGTGTTTTTTGAGAAAGTTTAGGAAGAGGGTGACCATAGATTGAAGCTGAAACGAGCACTTGCCATGAAAATAATGATAGAGTAGAGACAGGCTCGCAACATTTCTCTTCTGTGGTAAAAATGCTCCAAGGAAGAGAAAGGAGTATCACCCACTAGGTTTTGAAGCCAGTTTTGCACTCTGTCAAGGTAGGATAAGATGTTCCGAGCAACTCCTACCCAAATATGGAGGTACCTGGCTCTTATACATGTAGAGAATTGCATTAGCAGTGAGATATCTACTGAATGATCCAACTATTTTCCGACATTCTTCGCAACCGATTTGATGCATGTGTTCCATTTCAGATCAGGAGTGAAGGTCAGTCTCAGAAGCTTATCAAAACATGGTGCTTCCCAAGACGGGTTCCATTCATTTCAGTTGGGGCAGATAGTGGGCAGGGCGTTAATGATAGAAAGAGAGAAACTTGATTTTAAATGCATTAAAATTAACCTGCTCAATGTTAGAAGAGAGAGAATCAGAGAGATATTTGACATTACCGATCTTTGAAGTGTTGCCATAGATGGTAGTGTGGTCTGCATAAATATCTACGAATGATCTAAGAATGTGATTTGGGTGATCATTGATGAAAATCAAGAAGAGAGTTGGACACAGAATAGAACCCTGAGGAACGCTAGCGTTGATACTATGATACTATGATTTCTGTCCATCGACGACTAACTTTATAAACCTATCAGAGAGAGAGAGAGAGAGAGAGAGAGAGAGAGAGAGAGAGAGAGAGAGAGAGAGAAAGGATTTGATAATTGAGCGGACATTTTCAACTAATTATTAGCTGTGTCACTTGGCGTTATCTGGAATCCTGATTTCTTTCAATTGCATAGAATACAGAAAAAAGTCGTCGTTGTCATCATCACCATTATCATCATTAGAAGAACAACGACGACAAATAAGTTATATTCTATGCAACAGAATAGAAGCTGCTCTCTTTAGTAATTTCTAGTTTAGCGGCATTTTTTTCTGAGATTTCAATTTTAAATTTTCTTATTTGTATGCCCGTTCATTTAAAGACAGTAAACTGTTACATTCTTCTAATTTGTTGGCATCGAACCATTACTTTTCCCTAACAGTCATACATTGAACTGTCACTTATTTCTGAATTTTCGAACTATTCCATATCCCTATTTGTTTTTGTCTGCCAAGTTTTTATTTCTTCTATCGGAAATATTTTTCAACATGAGAAAAACTATTTTTGTTTTATCAAAATATTTTTTATTATTGAATAAAACAAATCTTCTTCTTCTTCTTCTTTTTTTCTTTCTTTTTGTACATTAAATGTTCATAAGGTGATTGAAAAAAAAAAGACAAAAACAAAACAAAAGGTTTATTCTTTTGTGATATATTAGAAACTAATAAAAGAAAAACGAAAACGAAGATAATGGCTATTATTTCGTCTTCGTTACGTTCACGAATAGTTAGCCTTGGGCATATTTTTCTTGTTATAAAAAATAAAACAAAAGAGAGGATACAATGTTTTAATTCCATTTATATTTGAAATATATTGAAGAAGAAATTGCATACATCAATCAAACAGTTTAATGTCGACAAGTTAGAGAAATGTAAACGCTTTACGTCCACAATTTAAAGACATCTGCCGATTTAATGTCAATAATTTAGAGAAATACACCGATTTAATGTCAATAATTTAAAGAAACGTGTCGATTAAATGTCAATAATTTAGAGAAATGAGCTGATTTAATGTCAATAATTTAGAGAAATGAGCTGATTTAATGTCAATAATTTAGAGAAATGCTCCAATATAATGCCAGTAGTTCAGAAAAATGTGCCGATTTAATATCAATAATTTAGAGCAAAGTGCCAGTTTATTATCAATAATTTCAAGAAATGTACTAAATTAATGTAAATAATTTAGAAAAATGAACCGATTTAATGTGTAATAATTAAGAGAAATGTGCAGATGTTATGTCAATAATTTAGAAAAATGCCGATTTAATGTCAATAATTTACATAAAAGTGTCAATTTAATGTCAATAATTTAGTGAAAAATTACGATTTAATGTCAATAATTTGGAAATAAAGGCACATTTAATGTCAGTAGTTTAGAGAAATGAAACCATTTACGGCCGATTACTTGGAGAAAAATGTCGGTTAAATGTCACTAATTTAGAAAAAGTTACGATTTAATGTCAATAATTTATAAAAAGTTACGATTTAATGTCACTAATTTAGAAAAAAGTTGATGATGTCAATAATTTAGAGAAAGTTAGGATTTAATGTCAATAATTTAGAGAAAGTTGGGATTTAATGTCAATAATTTAGGTGAAATTGTCGATTTAATATCAATAATTTAGAGAAAAAAAAAATCCGTTTAATATCTACGATTTAGAGATATACAACTGTTTAAAACCACCTTAACTTTACAACGCATACTATAAAAAAATCAAAGCGTTGTCTTATATGGACTAGTAATGTGTCAATGAGACCGTTAAATAGTAGAAACTTTTCATTATGCATTAATCATAAACTATTTGATCATATCAGTATCGCTGGCTTCCGATCAGTATTCTCTGTCATCAAATGTAAAGTCTTAAGATTAATTGGTCATCTTAAGCGTTCAAGTATCAGTATATTATAGTATATATTCAAAGTAAATGTTCAAGGTACAAGGAATCTGGGTCGAAAGGTAGATAAAAAAAGATGGGTAGACAACACATTTATGAACCAGAACTTTTGCAACCATTGATTGAACTGGATTGATTTCCAACAGGATTTTGCTGTGCATACAACACTCCAGGCTCTTCTCATGTCGTCAGTAATTCTTCCTCCTTCTGATTTCAAAAGTAGCCTGTACCAGAAAACACGCTATGTGATATATATATATATATATACGTGATGTTTCCAAGCTAATCAAAAACCTTGATTCCAGTAAAGCAACTGACCCTGACGGTATTCCAATTATAGTACTCCAAAAACTTCAATCAGAACAAGCGCACATCCTTACAAAACTGTTTAAACGTTGTCTTAAGGAGAATAGCTTCCCATCACCCTGGAAAATCTCATCAGTATACCCTATATTTAAGAAGTCAAGTGATCGCTCATCCCCCTCTCAGTACAGGCCAATAAGTCTCCTGTGCGTCATGAGTAAGTTGCTGGAATCTGTGTTAAATACAGAAGTAATCAACCATCTCAACAAAAATTACCTTCTTAGTGACACGCAATATGGTTTCCGTTCTGCTAGATCTACAGCAGATGTGCTTACAGTTATATCTGATAGGATTAGCAAATCTCTCGACGGAGGCAACCTTTCTAGGGCAATTGCTCTTGACATATCTAAGGCCTTTGATAGGGTATGGCATAAAGGTTTACTTCACAAGATCTCTAGCTATAGTATAGCTGGAAATGTCTTCTCAATTATTAAATCATTTCTTTCTGATAGGTTCATAAGAGTAGTAGTTGAGGGGCAAAAATCAGAAGCTCACAGTATTAATGCTGGTGTCCCTCAGGGGTCCATCCTGGGTCCAACTCTTTTCCTGATCTACATTAATGATCTTCCAAATCACATCCTTACATCATTTGTAGACATTTATGCTGATGACACTACCATTTATGGTAGCACATCTAAGACAGTAAACGACCAAGTGCTCTCTGATTCTCTTTCCTCTGATCTTGAGCACGTAGTACAATGGGGAAAGGAGTGGCTGGTTACTTTTAATCCATCTAAAACCAAGCTTCTCTCTTTACATCATCAACATTCTGATCCACATCTGGCATCAATTGAAATGAATGGCTCTCGTCTTCAGGAGGCCTCAAGTTTTGACAAGCTTCTGGGCTTGACAATTACTCCTGATCTTAAATGGAACATGTACATCAAATCTGTTGCCAGGGCCGCTGGAAAAATGGTGGGATCTTTCTATCGATCCAGTAGATATCTTACTGCTGATGCAATTCTCTATCTATATAAGAGCCAGGTACGTCCAAGGATGGAATACTGTTGCTACATCTGGGTAGGAGCTGCTAGAAAGGACTTGTCCTGCCTTGATAGAGTTCAAAATAGACTTTGTAGCCTCATAGGAAATGTCCTTTTCTCTTTCCTGCAACCTCTATCTTACAGGAGAGATGTTGCGAGCTTGTCTCTGATGTATCGTTATTTTCATGGAAAGTGTTCGACTGAGCTTCAGTCTATGGTCCCCCCTCGCCAAACTTTCACAAGAAATACTCGTCTAACTGAAAACACTATCAATAATTCCCCCCCACTCTTTATCTGTGCCTAAACCTAAACGTAGATTCCATGAACAAAGCTTCTTTCTTAGAACTGCACGCTTGTGGAATTGTCTTCCGTTTTCCTGCTTTCCGGCTGAGTACAATATGGTTGTCTTCAAGTCTAACATAAATAAGTTCTTGATGAGCCGTTCCATATGAGTTAACAAATTTGCAGAATTTTCATTACTAATGATTACTATATTGTCCAATTTCTACTGTACACTGTTTAACCCTTATCCTTGAGCGGCCTCTTGGCCTTGATAATGCGGTGATGACTGTGTAAAAAAAAAAAAAAAAAACTTTGCTCACCAGCATCTTTGAGAATCCATAACCGTAATCAGACCGGTGCACTGTCGTTCATCTATTAACGCATTCATGATAGGACTGATGTCTCCTCGCCTTGAACGTTTTCCTGCCACTATGATTCTGTGCCCGATTCCATCACATAGAAAACGCTGTCTTTCACAGCAAATCCATTGTTCAGCTTCTCCAAGTATATGGGCCTAAAATCCCTTTTCATATGATTGAGTCTAGAGCAGTTTTAAAAATAAGATCGCTTTGCTATCTGAATTAATTGGAAGCACCAGTTGAGCAAACGATACATTTTAGAAAAGCAAAAATAATCTCATTTGTTATTTCTTTTAAGCGAAGTCGCCACGCCATGAATTAGTCAGTTGCATTTAAGACATCTGTTAAATATGCAGTCATTGTAGGCCGTTTAAATTGGTCTGTGCTAGGACATCATGTACAAACCAATTCCACATTTTTAATCTACTCGATTATTGCCATCTAAGCTGTGAATTCTGGTATTAGCGAAAGATGACTTGAAGAAAGATCAACAGGATAGAAAAAAAAAAAAGAAGAAATGACCAACTCTAGTTGAGAGTAGCCCAAAGCCTTTCACTTTTCATTAGCTGCTACACCAAGGTGTAGGGGAAGGCACCACTTCATTCCTAAAATTACTCCACTTGCTCTTGATCCTCCCTTTATAATCCTGAGTTTTAGCAAAGGGTCATCATATTTTTAAAAGTCTTTGATATGGTCCTAGATGACAAATGAGCGGATTTTTAGTTTTCTTTAAAAAAAAACAAAAAAAACATATATATATATATATATATATATATATATATATATATATATATATATATATATATATATATATATATAACGATGTTTCGATGGATCAACGCTTTACATGAACTTGTATACACATACATTGCCTTCCTCAATTAGTAACAAATGCATATTTCACAGCTCCTACATTGGGAGTTTCTTTCATCACCCCTTATCTAATCAAAACGAAAAGGCCTAAAGGTAACAGTTGGCACAGAAAACCTGTTCTTATATTCGTTCATTGGAAACAAATGTTGTGCCCTTGTCTTGGCTGATGATGCATACGCCGTTCATTCCAAAATGGCTTTGACGAGATTCGCTTTGCTTAATTCTGCTGCTACAGCAAAAATCACGTTAGCCACCATTACCTTCTCAAGGTAAGTGTCCACTGCAAAATTAAAGAATCATTTTATGGCTACAATCTAGAGAAAACTAATGGATTAATGTTATGCAGTTTCAAGTTCATCCATTATATGAATTACGGAATCTACTTTGAATCTAACGGAAGTTCTTCAATGGAATTTGCTCGTTTACACCGTTGAATAATATAAGCAGTTTTTAAGTTTTCAGTTGAGAATCTTGCTTTTTTTTGTTTTGTTTTGTTTTGTTTTGTTTTTTTGCATTTGACCACCATTTGAAACAATGGATTAGCATTTGAAAGTGTACTGTTTGCTGCTGACCATCTGCCATTTTGACAAATTATAAATAACTTTTTCAGTTTTTATTATATCACGGATGGCTTATACAGAAAATAAAACAAGAAAGCGCACACACACACACACACACACACACACACACACACACACACACACACACACACACACACACACACACGCACACAAACACACACACACACACACACACATTATGTAAGTTACAAATAAAATAAATTATGTAAGTAAATAATAAATCCATTACGTTAAAAAATGGTTTGATATCTGAAGTAAGCAAACATGCAAATTCGCACCCAAACAAAGGTGAGTGTTGTGTATTAGTGTAGTGGAAATCATCATTTCTTTTATCAAAGTGCTCTATCCTAGTGGAGCTTATATATATATATATATATATATATATATATATATATATATATATATATATATATATATATATATATATATATATATATATTATGAGATGAGGGCTTTATTATTATTATTATTATTATTATTATTATTATTATTATTATTATTATTTGTACACACTAGGAGTACTCACGCAGGTCATCCACAAACATTGCTCGGTGGTGTTTTTTAGAGTCTTGTTTACAACAAGTCTCCTCAGATTTCCAGTACTCTCCACTTATTTCACTAATCTTTGCAAATGAATTTGCATTATCGCAACAGCCACTTGCCACTGACATCTTGCTGGCAATCATCATTGGTCATCACTGGAATTTTTGTGACAATAAAGTCCTTTGCACTCACCCAGTGGAGGTCTCGTTAGTGCTTTCTTGCCTCAGTCTTTCCATCCTCCTCGATCTATTATTTGGTGTGGTACCAGTTAGTACAGGCATTTCAATGGTGGGGAGGGGAGTTAACTTAGAATTATAGTTTCAGTTTCTTGTTTCCATGTCATGTTACTCCATATTTCCATTTCAGCTCTATTACAGTTTCCATGTTGCTGGCTAGAACTTGTAGTTCATGCGTATTAGTCAAGGGCTTTTCTTAATATTTCAATCATTTTCATTATTGCGGTCCACTCTATCTTCTCATCTATCCCCTTGATTCCAATTTCTTCCATTCTTGTTTCAAAAATTTTCCTAGTGCTCCTATGGTTATTGGTCTTCTCTCGATTTTCTTCTTTCAGTTCTCTTGCCAGTTCAGTGTATTTTCTTCACCTCTCCATTTCTTTGATATTCACTCTATTTTCTGCTGGAACGGCGAAATTTATGATCTTGCAGGATTTTTCCATCTTGTAAGTTATTATGACATCTGGTTTTCTTACTTGGATGTGTTTATCCGTTTTATGTCTGTATAGAATTTTATGGTTTTAAATGCTGCTACCGGTTTGTGTTTGTTCTATTTGTCTAGGTGTTCAAGATGCGGTTGTTATGATTATTATGGTTATTATCATCATTATCCACAGTTTATTCTTGAACTATCATCAATGCGGTTTGACAGAGCTAACACATTAACCTCGAGGTTATAATCCTGGACCTTTAGTCACCACTTACTCTGAAAGTCCAAAGTCCTAGCCAGTTTTCTTAACTTACCCATTAGCAGAATGCAAGAGAAATATTATTAAAGCATTTTTTAGACAAAAATATTAGCTAAGTGGAAACAACTTTAAGGTTTAGCATCATTCTATCTCAATTTGAATCTTTGTAAGGAGACATGAAATTAGCATGAAACTCGTCTATCCAGAGTTGTTCCCGTCAACATGTGAAGCAGGAAAATCACTGGGAAACACAGTTCTGGGATAGCGATTCATTTCATGCTTTTATTTTCAAATCAACTTTGGATATTCAACATATTTTGGCCTGAACGATATCAAAACGGGTAGAAAATCTTAGATTTCTTAGTTTTATCACAATTTGATACATTGAAATAAATAAAAAGAAATTGAAATTTCGGATTCATTAAAAAGCCACTGATTTAATTTCAATATTTGAGGGGGAAAATGTGCCATTTTAATGAGGCAAAAAACAATATTAAATAAAAAGTACCAAATTTCATCTGCATTTTATTTTATTCTTCATACAATGTTGCAACTACAATTATTTAATTAAAAAAATAATTATATTTACATTTTATGATTTAGTTTGATAATCATTTTGAGTAACACTGAAATAGTAACAAAAAATAGGAAAATTTCAATTTT